>NW_015150679.1:893891-940876 GCF_000732505.1 Cyprinodon variegatus | reverse complement strand
TGCAGTCAGTTCATCCAGATTACAATCCTGCCTTCCAATATTATTTCTGTCGGAGCCGTTCAGACCCCCACATACCAGCGGTGCGCCGACAGTAAGAATCCCTTCAACAGCAGCCTCTGGCCGGGTCGCCTCCTCGCGGTTTACCGCGGCGGCTGGTAGGTGTTTTCCATCTAAATACTCCGATCTGCAGGCACCAGGATAATAAAAGCGAACTTATTCTGCCGGCAGATTTCTGCATTTTAAGTTAATTTATGCGTCAATAAACTGTTTCAGAGGAGTGATCATAGCGCTCTGATCATCAGCGCTGTGTCTCTCTCCCTGCCAGCTCCCAGATCACCTCCTCTTATTGGTTGACGCGGCGTGTCGAGCAGCAAAAGTTCAATTTTTCCATCTCGAGCAGCAGCGTGTTTGCGGCGCGTCACGCGCGTCAGATGCTTAAACGCGCTTGACGTGCTGCTTCAGCTGCTCAGACGCGCTGCGCCTGCTGCTCAAAACGCGCCACGGGACCTTTCGCTGCGCCTTGACGTGCATCAACCTTTGACTTTGCATGTAAACTCGCTGCTCCTGTCGCGCCTTCTGCGTCCGGTGTGAACGCAGCATAAGAATATGCTATAGTCATTGAGGACTGAATACTTACCCTAATTTAAGTTTATTATTTATTATTATATTATCATGTGACATAGAAAGACCTTTTATCATCTGAGATGTTTTCATTAGATGGAGGTTATAGGTCATGTGGGAACAGTGCCTACTCCTTCCTATTTAACCTTTTTTATGATTTTTCTTTTTGCTTAAACATGGGTCATGATGTTTTCTCTCTGAACCATCCATGAATTAATGTTTCTCAGGTTTAATCAAGCTCCCCATTCCTCTTCCAACAGGAACTGACTCTGACTCAAAGATTACCCCCTCCAGCAATAACAGCGCTCTCCCATGTAAGTGATCTCACCTCTGTCAGTGCCATGTTTAATCCATGTCTGTCCCAGGTGCCGTCAGGCTGAAGTAGATCAGCTTTCCAGGAGAAAAAGACAGTCATTAGAAAGCTCTCTGTCAGACCCTCACACCTTTGAGGAGGTAGTTCATACAGTAGCAGCCATTCAAACCCCAGCTGAACGGCAGCCCACGTCCCTCTAAATCCCAGCAAAATCCCCTCAAACTTCCAGCCACTGGAGTGACCCCCCTCTTGCATATTTGATGCTTCTCTTTAGATCTTAATGATCTTAATGTCCACAAATCGTGACAGAAAGAATATTTTAGCACAAATAAGAATGTTTAAAAAGAAATTGTCGGGTACTAGCGAAGGATCAATCAAGGAAAGTGGGGAAAGTTTGAATGGCTACTACTGTACAGACCCAGGAACAAAGCTCCATTACTTGGACTTGTATCCTTTAGCTTTGGTTGGATGGAGAAAGATGTGGCCCCTGGAGCTTTTTCTTTCAAAGTGATGTAAAAAAAAAAGCTCAGGCCCTGGTCTCCATTAGCAGAAGTGCAGCCTTAGGAGCTCTTAAAGATCGTGTTCAAGTCTTTATTTTTCTGACAGTACTTCCATATTTCTATTGCTCCCTTTCTCAAAACTGTTTAATCCTTTCTAAAGCCTTTGTTTGGTCTAGTTCCAGCTTTAACATAATTGACGCTGTGGTTTCTTTTCCCCCCACACAGTCGACAGTGTGCCCACTCCCACCACCTCCACCCAGGTGTTCTACATCAGCGTGAGCGTCTGCTGCATTGTTATATTTCTTGTGGCCATCATCCTGGCCATCCTCCACCTGCACAGCGTGAAGAGGGTGGAGATGGAGGACAGGTTGGCCTCAGTTTTCAACACTTTTCCTCCTTAAATGTCCTCTTTAATGTCAGTTAAACCTCTGATCAGTGCAACCCTAAAATGTCTTTTATCCTGGATTCATTGCATAGAGGAAAATATTATGGATTAAAACATTGATCATATCTTGAATTTTTTTTTTCTCTTTAACCTCTGCTTTGCCCGAGGTTAAAGTTTGATTTAAAATCTCTTCAGTCAGTATTTCTGCAGTTGAATCCCATTTAATAACATTTCTCATTCTATATTACAATAGTTTCTCCACTGCCTTCCTCCAAGCCTCATAATCCATTGGATGTAGCTGAATTATTTTATGCTTTCCAAAACGTTTTGCAACATCACATCCCCAAAATCAAATCGATTTTATTGGGATTATATGGAAAAGACCAACACAGGGTAGTCTGGGGTTAAAAGGAAAATTATAAATAAGTTTTTCATATCAAGAGAATATATTTTTTCTGAGCATGTTTTATATATATTTATTTTTTGTTTTTGCACCATGCTGTTGAGACGCTTTTCTTTGGCAGGACTATCCCTGTGATATACAGGAGCTAAATACAGGGTACCTATGGAAGAATAACTGTTAGAGGCTCTAGAAGACTTAAGATTGGGGCGGTGTTTGTCTAAGCATTGGTGTTGTCAAAGCCCAAAGCTAATACTTAAAATTGTTCTTCAAAGAACTAAATCATTCAGTATAATTAAGCTTGACTCGTTCTGAAATTGTCTTAATCTGGTAGAGACATAAACCTGAATACGTCATTTATCAACTTAGAAGATCTGAGCTCAATTATTGGCGACATTTTTCAGACTTGGTGATAAAATGAGTAAAAAAAAAAAAAAAAAAACCTTTAAAACGTAACATTTTTGTACCACATTACATTAATACAGTCGCCTGTTTTTTCATGAAATCCTAATGAAATAGTTGAGCTTTGCTCTTTGTAAAATACTAAATTCTGAAATAATTCAAGAGCTATAATACTTTAGCAACGCTCAGCGTAGTAGAATACATTTTTATTCCTAGTTAAGTTTGTAAACCTCCTGAACCATTCAATGTATTAAAAATATATTAAAATCCTTATGTATCTCTAATAGAAGAGCACCGCTGCAAATTGGCAACCTTGTGGGTATACTTAGTCTTTTAAGACTGTTAAAGTGACTTTTTTCAAAACAAAAACTAGCGACAAATCTAAAGGCTTTCTTTCTTGTGTTTACTGAGACTTTGGCGACAACATTAAAGCACAGATTGCTCTGAGTTTATCGCCTTTAGTTAGAGAGAGAAAAGCAGTGTTAAGAAATGGATTCAAATATTTCATGATTTAATGAAGAATTTTCTGTTCTTGCTCTGAAGCACACCATAAATTAATTAAAATTTTCACTCATTCATAAAAGTCAAGGAGACGGGACAAGGGCTGCTTCCATAGAAACCCTGATGTCTGATTGGCTGCTTCTCACTGAGGAAGATGATGGAACTTCCTCCTGGTTTTCTTTCACTCTTAAGTCAATAAATTGTCTGAAAAAAGCAGAAATAACTTCATAAATGTTTTTCAATTAATTTGTGCATTGGATGAGCAACTCCAGTCTCCGTATCTCTAGTTTGACATTTATCTAAAAACTTGCAATGAAGCTCACTGTGGTCTAGCTTCAGGAGCTGCCACAGACTCCTCATATTTTGATATGTGACTGTTTAAATAAATTAATGGTGTGCTTCAGTGCAAGAACATGAAATAAATGATTGAATAGTGAAATATTAGAATTCAGTTCTTAAAAGGAAATTAATATATTTATTTGATGCCCAGATAATTATGCTTAAATGATTCCATTAAAAAAATAATTATTTAATCCCAGAGGGAAATTAAATTGGATCATATTTATTTATTAAATAAATCTTGTATTTATTTGCAGTTGTAATAAGTTAATGACACATTTAAAATTATTCGCCACGTTATTTATTTACTGTATTGTTACAATAGTAACCTTTCATATAATATTTGACATCATGTTTTTTCTGTTGTCTTTTATTCCTTCGAAACCATCTAACTTGACTAGATCCCTCCATACATTTAATTCATACATATCTTCATCCACTGCTAACTCTTTAAAAGGAATTTAATTGCATAACAAGTTGATTGATGTAGAATTAGTTATGGTAAAATATTATAGAATACTTAAATTATTTTTTAAGAGTAAATATTTTGTGTTTCTAATGGCTTGTTTTGTTAAAACGCATTACCAAATATGCAAATTAGGTGATGGCATCATCATTAGGACAGCCTATAGCAACTTTCCTTGCTGAAGAGTTAGAAACATCAGAGTCAAGAGTCGCTATAAAGCTCAGCGCTGAGAGCAAAGAGAGAATTGGGCTTAGTTTTATTTACCTGCTCAAGTATTTGAAATTTCATGTCTTCACTCTTGGTCTCAGACTGGATCACAGAAAGCAAAGCAGTATTATAGCGCTGACATGCTGTTTAATGAGCTGCATCATGTTTTTTTTTTTTTTTTGGTCTTTATTTCAGTGTGAGTGACAGTGGAAGCTCACAGGGTCTTTCTCAGCCGTCCACCCAGACTACACAGTACCTGAGGGCCGACACTCCAAACAACGCTGCTTCTGTCACCAGTAAGGTGTTTTTTGTCTTTCCTCCTCATCAGCAGTGTGTATGTGACCAGCCTCATTCAGTTAGTATCTGTGAATGCTCATATTAGATTACTCCTTAATCTTCATTCAGTTGTTTTTTTTTATCTCCTCACCCTGCTAGCTGCAAATGCGGATGCTTTTCCAAATCTAATTTCTGTCTAAATAAGTTAATGAGCCTCACTGGAATCATAAGATCGGGATGAGGAGCAGAGCCCTTGCAGCAGTGTAGTCCCTCCTTTTGTTGCGTCTAGCCTTGTGACCTCTTTTGCTCCAAGTAGTGTGTAAATATCAGCACCATGTGCTTTGCATCAGGCAGCAGTTACGATTGGGGGGCTTTTTATGCTGGACCTGACAGGAAGTGATCCTACCCAAATTGATGCAATTATAGAACCTGCTGGGAAAGGTAGACATGTGCTAACAAACTTAAGTGCTAAATATAAACAATTTATCTGAAAAGTTGAGGTCAGCGTTTTGTTTGCTCTCTTCTGACCTTAAGACAGATGTTGGGGGCTAATGTTGGTGCTGCCTGAGGACTTGTGGAGTTTTTCACCCTCTTTCTCTCCCCTGAACATAGGCCACCATGTCTACCCTCTTAATGTAGCTAAGGACATTCTTTACAAAAATAACACCCCCAGTAGAGACTTTAGGTCCTTTCATCTTTAGTTCATTTGATATTTTATGGGGGTCACAGTTCAAAAACTCCTAAAATCAAGATTTCTTTTCTTTTGATAATTTCAAGTGTCTTCAATAAAGTTTGCTTTAAGGTCATACCGAGAACAATTTAAAAATGACCAGAATAAAGTCTAATTCAGGGTTTCCGCGGGTCATTAAAAATCATTAAAAGTCATTAAATTATTATTTTTTAAATTAAGGCCTTATTTGGCATTAAAATTCATTAAATGTGATTATTGTGACATTAAAAAAAACTTTGTTTAAAAAAAAAAGTTTATAAAAACAATTAAGTCAGATATATTATATTGCAAAATATTTGTCAGAACTGCTTCTGGTTGATCGTAAAGACGTATGTAAAAAGAAAAAGAAGAGAATGGGGGGAAAATGCTAATTTCAACAAAAATGGCTCATGGGTACTTGTTGATGGCATTAAAATTATTTCTAGGGCATTAAAAAAACATTAAAAAGCATTAAATTAGACTTACTCATTCCTGTATAAACCCTGTAATTAGGTCTATGAGAACTGAAGGATTACACAAGTAATGTACATAAATAAAGTTACTATAAAACCAGAATAAAACCATAATGTGAGAATGAAGGATTATAGGAAAAAAAATCTGTTTGAATGAGAAGAAGTAAGTTATCAGTTTATCTAAACTGATGCCTGAGAGGGGGCCTGATAGTTTACATCAGCTTTTAGCTAGCAAAGCGTACAGCCTTTACTAAAAATATTATAAATTGTACGTCCTGTTTTTCCCATGGAAACTTCGCTCAAATGGTCAGAATTTCACAATTAGCAGATGATGGAGTTGGAAAATTTAACTTTTGCTGCTCAACACGCCACATCAACCAATCAGAGAAGCTGAACTGCAAGCTGGCAGACAGACAGACAGCATTGCTGATGCAGATCGCTATGATCCCTCCACTGGAACAGTTTATTAACCCCTAAATTAACTTAAAATGTCGAAACCTGCTGGCAAAATATGTTCCCTTTCATTATTGTGGTGTTTGCAGTTTGAGCCACATACATGAAAACTTAAACATCTTCCAGCTGACACGAAGATTAAGAAGAAAGCCCCCAAGAGGCGACCAGGCCTGGGGCAGCTGCTGCTGGGTTTCCCAGTGACGGCACACTCCCTGTATGTATGGATCTGAGCGCCTCCGACAGCGAAACAATAGTTTAAGGCAGGATCCTAATCTTGAAGAACTGACTGCACAGATGTGTTTTGAGGTGGACTTTCTCGCTTAAAAATATATTGAAACTTCTTTTTACCCAATTATCACAGCAAATATAGCAAAGCCGCTCTCTGCTGTTGAAAACAGGAGCAGCAGAAGCATCAAACACATCTGGACGCACTTAACTTGAAGCTTCAACATGCTCTTGAGGCGCGTCTGACCTTAATGTGTACAAGCATCAAAAATGAAGCAGCGGGCGCCTGTTTGCTGCTTAAATTACGGTGTGAATAGATCATTACATTTTCTGATTGTTTGAATTAACTATGAAAAAAAATATTGTACCTAAAATTTCCACCCCTAGTCAAGCAAACTTACTTTCCATTATCAGGACAAAAGTAGTGTTGTAACAAAGACGTAAAGTTAGCTGCATTCCACCTCAAAATGCAGGAAATTGCGTTTGAGAGTCTAAATTTCAACATCTTCTCAGAGAGGATACCCCTGGACCCCCCTACGCCGCGCAACGCCGAAGATGTGATGCGTGAAGGTGTACATCCTATGAAGTGTTCCTAGCTAAAAGCCAGTTCGCATTAAACTCTCGTAATGTCATACGTTTTTTTTCTTGTAACATTAACACCTTATTCTCAAATTATGACACTGTTATACCAATATTGTTTTAGTCTTGTAATGTAGTGTTCTGAAATTATGAGTTTTTTACCATTACTACTTTTTTATATTAGCCTGACGTAGTCCGACTCAATTCTAGTCAGAATATGAGTCTGATACTGCTCCATTGAGCTGTGATTATGGGGCGTGTTTTGAACGAACCAGGAAAAAAAATGCCTCTGCACTCAATTGGATAGACCTACAACCAATAAGAGCAACGGAGTGCGTGACGTATCTTAAGCGAGGCATAGTTGTTGTCCACAAAAATCAAAGCGTGCAGTTTCACGCCTAGAATAAGAAGATGAGACGTGATCGCGTTTCTCTGTTCCTCTTTTAAAATTAATTTGCTGTCGATATCTTCTAGAATAGACCTAATAGCAGAATCTACTCACCCAAACTCTCCAGCGGCAGCCATTATTGTTGTCACCCAAGCGCGCTTTGGTCACGTGGTTGATAACGTTACTCTTGATCATCTGTCCATCATCGTATAAAGCCCGCCCTGACAATTTGATTGGATCGCCTGACAGTGGGCTTTAATACTCGCGCTACTATGGAGCAGAGCCAGACCGAACTTCCCCGAACTCAAACCTTGTGGGCGGGACTAAGTTCGGACTGGCACCCAGGCTATTTTTATATAATGTAGTCCTTCTTTTCTCAGTGTTATCACTTAATTCTTAGAAAATTATGACTTTATTCTCATAATATCATACTTTTGTTGTCAAAGGATGAGGTTATTCTACCAATAGTACTTTATTCTTATAATGTAGGGACTTTATTTTCACTTGCTATGTGAACCTGGTCACAAAAAAAATTTAAATTCATTCCGAAAGAAAGAGATGGTATTTGCTGATCGCCATTACGATTGGCGTCCATTTGCACACCAAGTCAGTTCTTTGGAGTAAAATAATCTTCACTGTTCATGTGTGCAACGTTAGCATGACGTTTTCCTGTAATTATTCTGGAAAAGTCGACAGCTTCACACATGCTTAAAGGATTTAACATGATTGAACGGTAGTGTCCATGTAAACAGAATTTGAATTTCTGATCAGCCAAGGCTTTGATCTGATCAAGGAAATTGTGACTATATAAACGTAGCTAATGATATGACCTAATTCTTGTAATATAATAACTTTATTCTCGTAATTCTTATGGTATAGGCAATTTGTTTTTATAATAGAGATCAAACAATGATTTAAAACCTAAAGGTAGGTTGAAATATGTCAGCTGTAGCAGTTTGTTCGGGTTAGACTGAAGTTGAACCTTTTGACCCTCGTGAGACTCCATACCAGGTTCTTTGAGGATGCTTTAATTAAACAGGGGGAGAGAAGCTGGAAGACGTCAGGATCATATAAACATGGGGACGGTGCTGAGAGGAAACCTGCTGGACGTTCGAATGCCACGTCATATGCTCTTAGGGTTGTGGTTGTGGGTAAAAAAAAAATAGATTATAAGTTCTGAAGCATGGTTTCTGTTGTCCTTGGATTTGTTTATATTTAACCATAAATATTTTTTTGCTTTGGATTTATTGGTTTACTTGCTGGTTTACTCTGTTGTTTGATTTTCTTTTACTTTTTTCTTCTTTTTTTCCAACCAGTTTTGATGTGTGACTGTAGCAGAGATGTAAAGGGGGAGGGTTACTGTTCAATTAGTTAGTTTAGTTCATCCTAAAGTTTCTGTATTTGTTCTACTCTTGTTGTTGTTTTGCATCATTTTGAGAACCAGTTATAAAATGTCAATAATTGATCTGCCATCGCCCTCTTGTGGACACAATCTACATTTCACTGTTTGTGCATTTAGTCCAACCCTCTTTCATTTTCTCTGTCTGTGTCCCCTACCAATGCTTTAACCCACAGCTTTATGAAGGATGTATCTTTGTGAGAGTGAAAGGACGTCTAAACAGAATCTAGATGTGTCCATTTGTCCATCCAGGTGCCGTTTGAATTTGTGTGTGCCATCCTTGTAATTGCTTATCTCTCCCTCTTTCCCCCTCTTTCCACTCCCTGCCTCCCCCTCCTGTCATCAGACAATCACCCTGGCTCTGCTCCCATTCTCCAGCTTGCTGCCTCCTCCTTCCAAAACCCCGGTGCCCCCCCTCATGAAACCAAAAGTAAGTTTGCTAGGAAGAGAAAAAAGAAACACAATGTCTGAGCACACACTTCTTTATTGTCACATTTAACCAGGTCAAAGGCTCCTTCATAGGGTTAAGAACACAGCTTGGCTTGGATAGATAAAATATGTAACCATAGCAACAAACTCTGCAAAGGGTTTTGCTTACTGAAGCAGATTGGAGTCACAATACCATCGATCTGCAGGGATCCTACAAGGATTCAGCCTTTTTTAATTGATTATTGATGTGTTAATATCAAGAAGCTGCATATCTTTACCATCTTAAATACTTAAAAAGCCTTCTGGTCTAATTTAGCAGCAAAAATTTGTTTTTTTAAAGATTTTCCTCAGAAATGGACCCATGTCACAGTTTTGTCTCCCTCTGAATTACATTGACAACCTGCTTTGATAAATAGAAGCCCCCAAATTATTTTCCTTGCCTATATTTACTACAACCCTTAAAAGTAAATGAATGCTCAATTTTATTTCATGTTTTAGGAAAATAAAATAAAAAAATTTAGTGGTTTGAGTAAACTTAATAAGCCAGTTATTTATGACAAAAAGTTTATGATCAGTCCTCAATTGTTTAAATGGGTTATAATCCTACCACTACAAACCATACTCCTTATCGATCCAGTATTGTATTAGTACCGTAACAGATACTCTTTTCTTTTTTTTTTAAATCAAATATGAGGAAAAGAAAAAAATAGCACTGACTGAAAGTACATATTGAATAACTTTTAACGCAAAACTATAAAAAAAGCTATTTAAATAATGTATTTTAAATACAAAAGAAAAAACTATATCTCAAATAAAAAGTATGTTAATTCCAGGAGAGGGGAATATCAATATTGGTAAGACAGAAAGTGATCAAAATCCCTTAAGATATGTTTAAAACTTTTACCTGAACATAAACTGCATATACGTATACATTTTTATGACATTTAACCTAAAGATGGCAGACAGACCCAGAGGTTGTGTTTATATTATATTGACATCCTGCTGTGTAATCCAGGGAAGAATCTGTTCCAAGCTTTGTTCTGCAGCGTGACTCGTTTTCAAAGGGGAAACCGACACAGTTGTCTTCCTCCGCTGCACTGAGAGGCTAACCTCTGCCACCTGTTGGTGCTTTCAAAGCATTAGGTCCTCAAGCTGCACTCTCTGCTTGCTGAAGACCAAAGACGCAATGGCCGCTTTGTTTTGTTCCCAAAGTCTCAAACAACAAAACAAAAACTCGCTAAATTCGTTGCTATTTGCTTAAAAATGATTCACTCTTTAAAATGACATTACTACTTAAGTTTTGTTTCTAACTGTCAGAAGCATCTGGTATGACCTGGAGGATTTTTTTTCCCCCACTGACCAGGAAGACCCTGCCTTCACCCTGAGGTTTGCAAAATGCTGCAAACATTTTCCATGCCAGAGCTCCACAGGATGAAACTGAGCAGCTCTGCTGTCCCTCAGTGAGCCTTCCTGTTATCCGTCAGCTGCAGTCTCACACCAGGCTGCAGCAGACATACCCCTGCTGAAAATAGTTTCCTTCCTCTTACATGCGCTTTGATACCACGTTTCATTCCTCATGACTTGGGTTTTGCAAACCTCACTGAAGCTGAGCAATAGCATTAATACCATCCACGCAGCACATTTTCCTCCCTTTGCTGTGATGGGGTACAGAAAAATGTAAGGTTTGAAGTTCTAAAACGTTGGATCCAAACATATGAGAATAACTTTTATTCACATCAAATGTCGCTCGGGTCATCATGAACCGGTTTTGCTGGTATGCTTCTGCACCGTCGGTCTGGAATCTCTAGGGACGCACAGCAGTTTCCCGCCAAAGCGCAAGGGGGAGCCTATTCGAGAACTCACATATTTACCTCTCAGTCTCTTCCACCTTTGTAAACACTCCTTTGGATCCCGCTAAAGGTCCTGTCTGATCTCCCTTCAGGAATTGGCAGAGGCCTTGGCATCTTTATATAATTTGTCTGAGGCATCCTACAAGTGGTTGTACTTCCACCTTTTGTCGTAGGTGTCCATTGTACTTTGTATTGTTCCTGGGTTTTTAAAAATGGCCCACCCCGGCACCGAACCGAGAAGGACGACCACACAGACAGCCGGAAAGGCATACCAAGGACCAGTCACAGCTGCTTTTTGCCCGCACTTCCGCTTGAGGTCTGCGCAGGTCTGCGACCGTCCGAAGCATAGTCAGGATTTTTTGAGGTGCGCAACAACGATTGCAGAACCTCTGCGCGGGGGGCGTGTTCGTGCACGGAGACAGATTTGACTGCTGCAGAGGCTACGCATCAGAAGCATAAATTGTCCTTTAGAAAACAATTAACTAAAGCTGATATGCAGTTTTAAGAAAATGAGGACTATCCGTTTGGACAGCTCTTTCTCTGCTATAATCCAATCAACTTTTTATCCAACAAACTAACAATGTTTTTTGTTTTTTTTTCCCAGTACAAAGTGTATTTTTCTCCAAAAGAAAGTGCCTTGAGCGTTGACAGGGCCGATGGAAAGCAGAAATCAGTCTCTGACGTTCTTTATTATCCGCTTGTTATTGTTTATGCAGCTGCCTTAACTACAATCTCTCTGTTGAGCATTTGTTACCGTCTAGTGCTCTGATATGTCTCCATGTTTGTTTATTCCTTCCTAAGCCTGGTTTAAGGAGGGGTTCATTCAGTGGCCTGTAGGGGGCAGCCTAAACCTGTTCTGTGTTTATCAAAGTTCATGTTTGTCAGTCTTATCTACTTACCTATGAGTTTAATAAAAAAAAAAAAAATAAATCTGTGTCTTTTTAGTATTGAGCCATTTCTTACTATCTGGCTTTATTATTTGAAGTTAAAAATTATATTTCTCAAGTTTTTTTTTTTGCAATCTTTGGTTTATATTATTTGGTTTATTTTTAGTTGAGTTTTTTTTATTAAAAATAAATCCTATATTCTATGATTATATCCCTTCCCACTTCCACCATGCTTTATTTTTATGTCTCTGTCCATCTGTCTGTCTGTCTAGATATATTTGATAAAAAAGTAATACAGTGTTCTCCAACTTTTTCCATCTAAAGACTAATATTATGCTTCATTCGCTTTAAAATAAATTACATTTAACTTCTACAAAAGCACAATCTGGGAGGTTACCTTCATTTAAACTGCAACCAAACATAATTGGAGTGAATTGTTGGAAATAATATTCCAGATTTTTCCAAAATAAAATCTTCATAAAACAAAAAAATAGATTAACTGATAAAAGCGTAGGCGGAGGTTTTCCTTCCAGTAGAACTACAGCCCCAAACATGCAACTGAAATCTCAGTATCTGGATGTTCTAAGCTTTTACTGCCCTGCCGTTAAACTGCTGTTATTAGAAATAAAAATAAAGTTTCTACATGGAAGGCTGAAAACAAAAACGTACACTTTTTTATATGTTTTGTTTCCACCTCAAAATTATACTGCAGCATGTAGAGCCGTCCCCTTCCCATACTGATAGTAATAATTCGGTCGGATATAAGTGAATATTGGAATACATCTAAAATAACTCTAAAATTAAAAAGCTCATAGAAATACTTTGCTTCTATTCCCTTTTTTTTTTTAAAGATTATGAAACTCTTTGAATAAGAAATGGGTGAGTTTTTCTCACAACTGACTTTAATTATTGGTCTCTGTTTGATTAATGTCACGTGATCAAACCTTTTCTATCGTTCAACGCTATATAATTAGTAATAAAATTCTGTATTACTCAAACTGATATCAGTATCAGTAAATAGCCAAAGCGGCCATATGGGTATTTTATCTTAAATGCAGAAAGTAGTGTTGGGACATCCCTAGTAGCCTGTTTTTGTCTATCATAAAATCCCAATAAATGACATTGTTTGCTTTATTGTGACAAAATGTAAAAAGGTTAAACTGGTTTGATTGGCTGGTAGTTCAGGGGATAAGAAGACAATATGTCAGCCATCATTGGCCTTTGAAAGAGGCAACATTTGCCATTTTCTGTTACGTCTCTCCAGTGTGAGGAACTGTGTGCGCCTACAGCTGTTGACAGTTTGGACATGCGAAGATTATGTAATAACAGTGCTGTAATACAGGACTTTGCATGAATTTGTATATATGCAATATGTGTAAGGCACTACACATCATCCTACTCATTCTGTTTCTAGTAATCACCACAATTTATTTGAAGTGCAGCGGCTGTTTGACTGAACAGGAGGAATTTTGTTTGCATAACCTGATTTTTTTTCCTTTCTTCCCCTCAAAGGTTACCCATCTCTACGAATAGAGAAGAACGACCTGAGGAGCGTGACGCTAATGGAGGCCAAGGCGAAAGTGAAAGACATCGCCATCTCAAGGGACAGAGTCACCCTGCGAGATGTCTTACAAGAAGGTATCTCACTTTGTTTTGACAGTAGAACTTACTTACCCTTATCGCAAATATTTTATTTTGTATTGTTTTTTTCTAATCAAACGTTAAGCCTGTTGGTAGGATTTTGGCCGTGTCCCAGTATTCCCAGTATTCGTTCCTCAGTTGCACACCTGTTGATGCATTCAGGTGCTTGTGTGTCCCATTTCTCCAGAGTTGACATTCCCCCCTTTGCACCAGTGTTCATTTCGTCAGCTTTTTTAAATTTAGTCTTAGTCTTAGTCACAATGACAAAGATCAATGTTATTCTTAGTCAAATTTTAGTCATTTTAGTCATTTTTTGTCATTTTTGTCATTTTAGTCAATGCTGTAAATAATAGAACTTCTCTTCACACTGTGTTTTTTTAACATATATATCACATTATACAGAATAAAAATTCTTCACACACAGCTTCTCTATTTCTCTATTTTATTTATATAACACTGTGCAGAATAGAACTTCACACACTGATTCTCTTTTTCTCTATTTTATTTATATAACACTGTGCAGAATAGAACTTCACACACTGATTCTCTCTTTAACATATATCACTCTGTACACATTGAGCCTTTTGTCGGCTTGTTTAATCAAATCCACAAAGTCTTTATCCTTAATGGACCTTGCAGGCAGGCCAGAACCCCCAGTCCACTTTGCCATTGAGTTCTCCAGGACTTTCTGCTCTTTGGCGTCAGGTTTGCACAGTGGGGCCTCCCAACATCTCTGCAACAGATTTCCCTTCCTTCCCCAACCTCTGATTTGGCTGTGGTGTCACTGTGTTAGGAATCTAGTTGGGAGGAAGAATTTTAAACAATTAATATCCTTTGTATCAGTAGAACATCTTTCTTCTATGACTTTTTTTGAGTTGAGTTCTTTCTAGTTTGGCGTTAGTGTTATGCAGAGTCTGTGACTTGATTTAGAGTTCAGCAATCTCATGGCAGTGGGGAAAAAGCTGTTGCAGAATCTGCTGGACCTGCAGTGGATTCTGCGAAGCCTCTTCCCAGAGGGCAGCAAGGAGAACAGTCCATGGTGAGGGTGTGAAGGGTCAGTGATGGTGTCCAAGAGATGCCATTAATTTACCCAGAATAATGAACAATAGGAGTATTGTAAACCCCAGCTTGTCTCTGCAGTGCTTTAGATTATATTCTGGGTTATTTGATGCCCTCCTGGATGAGTCCTGATGCCTTAATGGAATAATTTCAGCCTGCTGGACAGGCCTTATAATGTTCACAACTATTCTTAGTTTTATCTAATAGCAAAGGCCTTCAAACGGCTTCCTTAATCCTAATTTCTAAAGAACGCTTCGTGCCTATCAATGATTTACCAAGGGCTTCCTCCTCACACAGGGCTAGATTAAATAATCAGGAGTTTTCAGGGCCTTGGAGACAAACCAGCGCTTTCTTGTTAAATTTTTAACCTACTCTATAAGGAGTTTCAATTAAATTATTTATTTCATCCTTCAGAGGCTATAACCAACAAAGACGTTCTCTGTAGTACGTGTCCTTTTAATAACCCCTCTAAGTATTGACATTAGCTGGAAAGCTGTTGTAGCTTTCTGCAGAGGACGAGCGTGCCTCATCAGATCACCGTGGGTGAAAACCTGCCAAGAACGGTATGTTACACACTGAGAGGGGGGACTTTGACGTTTATGTTTCCAAACATCTTTCCTCAGCTTGGTTTTAGCCCAATAACAGCTGTTTATTGCTTCAGCTCTATCAGGATGACCTCCTCGCAGCCGCTCCTTTCATGGTGTCGCTATGCTTCCCTTTCTGTCGGTTTTGCCCACACTGGGCATGTATACAACACTATCCATCAGTAGACTCTGTGTGTTTTTGCCTTGTATGTTTTTTTAGTGATCATGTCTAAGATGTAATGTGAGAAGTATGCAGTGTGTATTTTACAGTGGCTTTGAATTCAGAAATTCCTGGATATGCTTATGTTTCCCAGAAATGTCTTCATTTAGTGTCAATATTTGCATTTTCAAATAAGTATATTAGCACCGTGTTTAATAAATTCACATCTAACTGTGTGACGCCTTCCTTATAGACTCTAAGTGGTTCTGGAATATTTCAGGTTTGATAAAACTTTCCACTGATGCTGAAATTGTTAGAACCTTATGCTGTTTAATAGAGCTGCAACTAACAATTATTTTGCAAATTGAGTAATTTGTTGATTTTCTTTTTTTTAATAATCTGTTAATAATCTGTTAGCCAAAAGTTCCTTAAAGTAGACTATTAACAAAATTAAACCAGGTGACAGAAAAAACGTTTACAGTACTACTTTTCAGTAGTTCTAGATAGAGCATATTGACAAACTAAAAATATTTTGTTAAATCTTGAATGCAAAATGTTTATCTATTTTTTTTTTTTTTTTTTTTTTTTTTACAATTTTGGTATAATTACTGCACTAAGTGGGTTCCTCTGTCAGCTAAAGCTTTATGTTCAGAGTCTCTGTACTCCAGTTAACGATTAATTGATTACTAAATTTGTTGATGATATTTCAATAATCAATTAATCATGATTAATCAGATTAATTGTTTCAGTCCTGCTGTTTAAACATTGAAGAAATAAATGACATTAGTTGTCTTTGCAAGTGACATGATGCCAGCAGTGAGATCGCTTCGATGCAGACATGTTACCCAGGGAAACATTGATGGTGAAGCTAACGGTAATACCTGAGGCATCCGATGAGGCATTCTGCTTCGTCTATAAAGACTAAAGAAGGCTTCAAAATAAAAAATTGGAGTCGTCAATTGGGTCTGTGCAGCGGCGTTAACCGATTATCGCAAAGAAAGACCATACTAATGCAACTATAAGTTACAACATGTATCGTTATGGAAAATGAAGCAGCTCCAAATAGTACCCTTTAGTTTTAACCTCCAAATCCTTACAAATGTGGCACCATTTAAAGGAAAACGAAAGCGCTGAGAGTCACTGCTAAGAAGCAATGAACAAATAAAGAATTTCCTTACCATTGTTATTCTTAAATCCAGATGTTAACCTTTCTATAACTGCTCCTTGCTGATCTCTCCACAGGTGTCACTTTGCTGTGCTCACACAGCACATTTCACAGGTATAGATATAAAAAGTTTTAATTTCTGTTCTATCATATAAAAACCACAAGCTTCATTAATTATCCTGTATCATATACGCAGGCTGCCATACTTCAGATTCCTATTTGTTCAAATAAACAAAAGGAAAAAGGTTTAATGTTTCCTTTTTCTTCACTGGTATTTTTTTCTCCTTTCGTGTTTGTCTAATGAATGAAATCCTTCTAAAATACCTGAATGTTTGAGACCCTTATGTGACATAATGTAGGATGATTTTATTTTTTTTATGCACTATGAAAGGCTAAATGCATGGCATACAAGGTTCTGTTTCACTGAGGTTAAGTGAGTGTGGAGTTCAGGAGCCTGCAGGTCCAGACAGGCTTGATGAAGAGGGTAAAGAGGGGAGGGAGACACTTCAACCCTAACCCTGTTCTTAAGCTTCGTCTACTTTCCTGTTGAAACGAAGGCTCAGTTTGCCCTGGAGCTCCCATTTGTTTTCCAAGTTTATCTAGATAGTTTATGTTCTATAATGGCATTTTACCTCCGAAATTGTCCCTAAGGCGGTGTTGTAACAACATTAAGATAATCAACACATCTCTGAGTCCTCCTAAGTGATGAAAGGTCGGCTGAGCTGCTCTTTTTAGAGACGTTTTCAACAGAAGCCAAAGCTGCCTAAATCCCTCTAAAGAGACAAAGTGTTTTAGTCAGAGACACGTCCACTTCTGTCCACAGATCAGCCTGGCGTGGCAGGTAGTGGGCCAGATGACCTTTCAGTAGATGAATGAGACGCCTCATGTGCCCCCCCCCCATTTAAAACCTATGGTTTTGTCTCCATCAGGCACATTTGGCCGCATCTTCCATGGAGTGCTGCTAGATGAGAAGGACCCTACCAAGGAGAAACAAGTCTTTGTAAAGACGGTGAAAGGTATGTGCTGACAGCTATAGTTTGTCCAATTAAGTCAAATATGTTATAGTGCCACTGACCTATTCTTTATGTTCTTTAAGCAAAGACGCATCATTACTTCCAGCGTTTTTTGTCTATATTTTCACGTAAAATAGAATTATACCGCCCCCTCTGTGTAAAATATCTAATTCTACTGGAAGTGAATTTTTCTTAATGGAATATTAAAGGGGAATTTCGTTTTTTTTTTTACATTTGGCTCTTGATTTTACATTATTACATCATGTTCTACTCACCCATATAAGTTTTGTGTCATTTGGAACCGTTCTGAAGATACTCCGTCATCTGCGCTTTGGACAGGATTTTTTATTTTTTTCCAAAAAAAAAAAAACTTTATTTAACCAATGTACATTACACCAGGCAGCTACGCTCTACCCCTTCCATTCATTCGGCTAGCTAATCTGAATGTTCAATTCCATTTGGAGAGCGAGATCAGATGTCTGGGGGACAGTGATTCGCCTACATGTTATGAATGCTGGCGTACCATAAAGAATAAATTATGAACAGTTCAGTTTGTGCCTTCAAGTCGTTGCCCATAGGAAGACGTTACTTGGATATAACCTAATGGAATATCTTCAGAACGGTTCCAAATGACACAAAACTCATATGGGTGAGTAGAACATGATGTAATAACGTAAAATCAAGAGCCAAATGTAAAAAAACCGGTGTTGCCCTTTAAGGCTTCATTGCGATTGGACGGAGGACAGAAAATTTTTCTGAATGCACATAGTTTCTTCAGTGCTGTTAGCGGAGGCTAATCATCTGGAAACACTGTTCTCTGTAAAACATAGTGGTGGCAGCATCATGATGTGGGGATAGTTGTGTTCACTAGGAACAGCGAAACTTTACATGGGAAAGTAGATACTTAATACAGCAGAAAGCTGCTGCCGTCTTCTGGCATCTTTCATCGTGACAGTGAAGGTCAGCCGAACTACTCGGTTTGATATGCAGAAGCTTTTAGGGTTGACTTTTGTCCATCAGGGTGCTTGTTGTGATTTTCATTGATACGGTCAGAATGGCGCTAATTTCCAAACGGGCAGTTATATTTTAGCATAGATATATTTTAATCAGCATTTTTTCACGTATATAAGAAATAAATTATTGATTGCTATGATTCAACATAAAACAAAGGCATCAGAGATTTATAGCTGCCATTCATTTACCCAAAATCACAAACACAAGGTTTAGCTCAGGTAAAAGAGGTCTGCAGAGCTTTAGATTAACGCCCTCCTGGATGAGCCGTTGATGCCCTCTTGGAGTTATGTGGTCAGATTGTGCCTGATTTGCAGAAGTGTGGATATTTCAGTCAGCGTTTTTATACATACACTAATGAAATAATTACTATGAAGCATTTTCCTACAACTGTTTGTCTGCACATCCCTATTATTTCCTGTTATAAGAAGTCAATGTAAACGCATGCTACTGGAAGTGGAAATGTGTCTTTCCTTATTTTTGGGATCGGTTGTACAACCAGTGGGACAGATTTAATGACCACAGATCAAATGGCTTCAGCAGATGAACATTTATGGTTCCTGTTCCCATAAATAAGCCCACAGAATGACTCAGAAGTCGTTTTCGTGCAGCTGGTTTGCACGAATCTGAAATAGCGACAGTGTGTGCTACGTCCAGTTTAACAGCGGCATGTGTCGGCTCTCGCTGCCAGCTTCCCTTTGACCTCTCCTTTCTCTCATGTTTACTCAGAGCGGGGTGGATACCGTTCTATGAACAATATCTTCAATGCCAGTTATGGCTTTGTTAGAAATCTTTGCTTCCGTCTCATATGCCTCGTGGGAAAAGAACAATAGCCGTTTCCATAAGTACCAGATGATTGCAAGGCTGCGGACACTGATTAAAAACTGGCACAGGTCCGTTTTCCTCTGCAGTTTCCCTCTGCAGATGACTGTTGGGAGAGAGGAGATCTGGATGACAGACTGATAAAGAATAAAGGCCTTTTTCACTCATCCAAGTCTGTGTTTAAGTCACTTTTATTTTTATTCTCAGATCAAGCCTCAGAGGTGCAGGTGACCATGATGCTGACTGAGAGTTGTAAACTTAGAGGACTTCATCATAGGTAAGTAGAAGCAGTTGGTTGAGGTTTATTGATCTTTCTCAATTAAGGGGGAAAAAATTGTGTAAAAGAAAAAAAAAGAAACCAATCACATTGACAACAGTGATGTATTTGATAGAGGTTGACCAAATTTTTGAGCCGATATTTGCATTATTTTTCTTCCATGGGCACATACGCACATGTTTAGGCGATACATTGGCGCATTTAGGGGCCATGCATTACTGCTCACTTCGTATGATATCCATTGTGAATGTTTTGTCTTAGTTGAAAGTGTGTTGCATAACAAATGTGTCCTTTTCACCATAAATAGAGAAAGAAAAATCTGCCTTTAAAATTAGCCCCCAAAAATCTGCCACCAACATACTGGCGATCGGTTATACTGATGTCAAAATAATCCATATCAGTTGATCGCTAGTATTTAGGTGAATTCAGCATCACTTAATGCCTGTTAAACACTTTTTAAATGATGATATAGCAAAGTTGAGGGTAAAATTCTATCCAATCTTCTATCGGATTTAGGAGGTAAAGTAGCAGCAATGATTGTCAGAATGGCTATTAGCTTCCCCTAGCTGCATTTGCTTTTTGCAATTTTATTCACAAATAACTGATAATGCTTAAAAAAACAAAGGCCTACAAAGCTAGAATTTACCCACTGTATGACTTGGCGAGGTGGTTGGCCACCAGCGCAGCACAAGGCTATGAAACGTTTGGTCAAAAAAAAAAAAAAAAAAAAAAGTATTGAGTGAAACTAAATCATGTCTAAAAATGTCTAATCTCAATCATCATTACTTTCTAAGCACCTCTTTTTTAGAGAAAGACTCACTAATGACCTTATGAAAGCTACCTAGAGAGGTTAATGTCTTTTTAAAGCTATTTGTATTTGTATTTTTAAGCAGAAAATATTTTAGGCGGTTGTTTTTTTTTTGTAGTAAGTAGTAGATTTCTAACGAACAAGATGCATTGGCTGACATCAGGTGCCAAGCTGAATCTTTTTGATTGTTAATTAGGGGTGGAACGGTTCACAAAATCCACGGTTCGGTTCGATTCACGGTTTCTGGTCACGGCTTTCGGTTCGGTTCGATTCGGTATATGTTGATTGTTACACCGAAATCCCATAAAAATGTATGGGATTAATGAAAAAATCCCCCCCAAAAAAATGGATTGAAATTATTTTAAATGATCCGCAGAAACCCTGGATCATTTCCGTATGTTTTGCTGCTTTGCATTTAATCATCTCGCGCATGCTCTCTACCATCTCCAAGGGACTCAGAGGGGAGCGGACGGGAGCCACAGCGGGGGCTGTAGGCTTTGCTTTGAGCAGGCGGTCTGAAGCGCAGCGGGGCGGAGTGGAGGTTGCTGATGGAGTATTAGGGATTTCGGGGTTAGCATGACATGTTGGTCATGTTGCTGTTAGCATAAACAAAACGTGTTGCACAATGCTCGCACACTGTTGCACTTTTATCCACAACTTTCTTTTTCCGCCGTCATCATAGGTCACTCTAAATGGAAAGCGCTCCCATACAGCAGACCTATAAAGTGCTGCTGGCGCGTCTTCCAACTCCTGTTCTTTCCCACTCGCCATACCCACACAATTCTCCACAACAACTGATTTTTTTCCCTGCTAAGCTGCTTCACTTCTTCTTCTTCTTCTTGTTTACTACTGGTGGTTGGCTTTGGTCGCAGTACCGCCACCCTCTGCTCTGGAGTGTAATCGCTTCGCCTATGAGAAAAAGGAGCAGCGCATGTACCGAACCGAGACAATCGAACCGAACGATTCTGACGGTTTTCATAAATCGTCCCATCCCTATTGTTAATTATAAAAAAAAATACAGAACAGCTGAAATTTGAAATTTCTCTTTAAAAACAATATGAAAACATCCAACTTTAATTCAAAAAGTTGCAACAGAATTAACCAAAGGTCTTCGAGCCAACAGTGTTTGAAGACTAGGAGCATTAAGTCGAGCACAGTTGAGGAAGAATGATGATATGGGCTCATTTGATGCAAACAGAGGCAGGTATCAATTAGAGGGCATCTATCTGAGTGCCAGGGATTGGCAACATCAGACAGTCCTGTCCATACATCAGCCTGATAAAATCCTTTGGCTGGATCTTAAGAGATCAGCGCATGAATTCATATCCTCAATTCTTGTAGAACAGAAGCAAAGTTATAAAGAAGGGGCAGCCTGAAGTAGGTGTTTCTGCAAAGACTATCGTGACAACTTTTTTGAAGAAAGATTAATAAACAAGGCTGGGGGAAAAAAGACATCTTAGAGAATTTGTAGACTTGTGGTTACTGTCTGCAATAAGCATAAAAAAAATAAACTATTATAACTCCCAACAGCAGTAAAACTAGAGTTTTAATATCAACCAGAACATTTTGTTTTCTAGCATTTCCCCTCCTTTGGTCAGCTTTGTTTCAAAACCGCTGGAGAAACAACAGCTTCTACACGCCGCACCCTCTTGTTGGGGTTAGAAGAGTTTGGATTGTTCACCTTTTCCTCACACTTTGACATAATGTACAGTATGTTAATGAAAATAAAAAAGCTGCAAAACATAAATGCTAAAGTTGCACGTGCAGCTTTTCTTTCTTAATTAGCCTCATGAGGTGCTCCTTTTTTGTGTTTTTACTTCAAAATGGTGACTATGTGCTTCCTGCTAATAATGTGGTCGGCACTTTCAGAAATTCAACCAACACTTCCTCCTGAATGCTTTGAGATGACCTCAGCGGGTGACGTGCTTTTCAACCGCAGCTCCTTCACAAACAGTAAATCTGCTGAGTTATTCGCTGACCCCGTTTCCCTGCCTCTGCCTTTCTCTAGAAACCTGCTGCCCATTTGTCACGTGTGCACAGAGGAGGGAGAGAAGCCCATGGTGCTGCTGCCCTTCATGGCATGGGGCAATCTTAAGCTGTTCCTGCGTCAGTGCAAGCTAGCCGAGGCTAACAACCCTCAGGTGAGGCTGTGAGGTGTGGATAAAGTGCTCAAGTAAAAACAAGTCATGCGTGGTGCTGCAGTGAGGCATTTAACAACCATATTAGAATAAAGCTCCTCAATTAGAAAACATCTCAGGTTCCATATTTGTGTCAAAGAAAAGTGGTTTGTGTTTCAGCAGCAATCCCCAGATAAATAGCACCTACAGTAACTACTGTTCACACCGTTTATCACACAGACTGTTTATACAGCCATAAAGCCTGTCCTCGGGGCGAAGATTTTTACTGTTTGTAAAGACAATCAGACTTTTGTACAGTGAAACCTGCAAGGCTTTGATCTGGTTAGCTAAGGTTCAGCCCGGATCCGACCGCTCAATCAACTCCATGATAGTGATTAGGCAAACGTTTCACAAGCACAAGACGAAGCTTGCCATCTGTTTGCATGAATCAAAAGCTCTTTGTGAGGTTTCAGGTAAGAACATCTGTGACCTCTCCTTTCATTTTGTGCTTTTGGCTCGCTGGGAGACAGATACATTGTGGAGGGTTTAATGTCAACATAAATTATGGAGCTTGAAATCTGCAGTAGATTGTTTGCAATTTTAAGGCTGAGTGATCACTTATAGATGCAAAAAAAGACTTTTTAATTCCACTGTGGCCTGAAATCATTCTAAACCAGGATTGTCTGATGTCGGACCTCAAGGGGCTGCTGTCCTGCAGGTTTTAAAGGTTTCCATGCTTCCATATAACTGATTCTGTTGATTGTAGCTCACTAAAAGCCTGTTAATCTAACCTGGCATTTGCCAGATTGATATGTGTAGAACTGAGTTAAGTTCTACGTTATCAATCTGGGATGGCTGCCGTTCAGTCTGTCCGTGAAAAGGAGGGACATTTAATACAATACTTCGATTGGGTGACATGGTCATCCATGAGAGCTGCCAACGGAGACACGATGATCATAATAGGATTCGCCTGCAGCTTCTTCAGTGTTTTCACATCTAGCAGAGTAAGCTGATAAATCAAACCTTTTCAAAATCCTGTCAGAAGAAAAGGGCCGACATCTTTCCTATCTACAAATGCACAAAGAGCTTCTCTTTAATCCTTTTTTAAACTAGAAATTGTCGCTATTTTAGATAAAACTGAGTCAATTGCGGTATCAACAGGTGAGTCGTCCAGCGTAGCCATGTTTGTATAGCCCCGGCACGGCCCTTCTGCCTGTTGTCATTCCTACATTTCCCGCCCCAAAAAACCCTGCTGGCATGTCATTGGTTCGACTCGCTGGATGTTATGAGACAGACATATTGGAGGGAATCTTTCAAGATGGATTTGTGGTGAGACTTTTGGTTTCAACAAAGTCTTTTCTGTCTTCTGATTGGACGTCAGTCAGAAAAATCCTATCTGCCTTTCAACATGATCCGAAGACGAGATTAATTTAATTGTGTTTGATGAAAATATAAACACTCTTGGATATGTGATGCCATCATAACTCCTACTTAATTTGAAAACAGTGTCATTTTTCAACACCCACCTAAAAAAGCAACTTATGCAACTTCTCTGAAACATCAGAGCTAGAAAAAGGAAAGATTTCAACAGTTTGGTTGGTTTCTGATTAGTGTGAATCAGTGGTGTAAAAGCCTTTCTCACCACTGGTTAAAGTCACTAAAGTGAGATTACTCAGATGGTCATAATTATTTATTATAAATAAATAAATATGTATCTACCTATCCAAGCTTAAAATTGCATCTTTTAAGGACATTTTAAACAAACCTATGAAATACTATAGTGACCGTGTAATGTCGATTCTAAAGGAAACTGCAAACAGATCACTGATTTTCAAAGCTAACTAAGATATAAACCTGCAGAGTTCATCCTCGCTGTTGATCAAAGTAAATTGTAAAAGCTGTGATAACCAAGATATGCTGATGTTATCTTCTAAAGCCTTTTTTTTACTTGTGCCACTGAGTTTGTTTGAGAGGAAATAAAGTTTGACACAGATGATGTATTTCACCACATTAAAGTCCCATTGGTTTCCCGTCTCCCTCTCAGCTCCTCATTGTCGCTGCGTTTCTCTCATTTCCTTTCAGGCAATCTCTCAGCAGGACCTGGTTTACATGGCCATCCAGATCGCGTGTGGAATGAGCTACCTGGCTCGCAGGGAGGTCATCCACAAAGACCTCGCTGCTAGGAACTGTGTGTAAGTGCCTCCGGCCTGGCACCAAACGTCCTCACCGACTTATAATTTGTTCCACTGGGGGTGGGTGTGTGATCTTTGCCTTGTCCTCCTGACAGCATTGACGACAACATGCAGGTGAAGATTACAGACAACGCCCTCGCTCGAGATCTATTTCCGATGGATTACCACTGCCTGGGGGATAACGAGAACCGCCCTGTCCGCTGGATGGCCCTGGAAAGCTTGCTCAACAACGACTTCTCCAGCGCCAGCGATGTGGTAAGAAACCCAGCGGCAGGTGAAGAGTTTCCCGTCCCTCAGCTTAGCTTGTTTTCAGCCTGACGCCCCAAAGGTCATCCAGCAGACAGTACCAATTGTGTTCTGGGCATTCTTTGATAGTTGCTCATGGCTTCAAAGGGAAGGGGAGGTGAAGAACAGACCACCGTGGATTACTGGTTCTGCCCTCCTATCTGTCTAAAGATAGCAAGTTGGAGGTTTTACTTACGGATCCTCAGAGACGTTTGCCTGTGTCGCTCAGCATTCCTCTTATGGTCATGCTGCTCCATACCTCTCATGGTTTATAGAGGCCCATCGTCACCAAGCAGCTTAGCTTCCTGGAAAGTCCCGACAAGTCCCTCTGCATCACTGTTCCTCATATAAATACTCCATACCTTTAGCCTTGCCTTTTCCCACACTACATTTGAAGATGGATGCGATGAAAGAGTTACTGTCGCACTGTTGATAACTTGCTGGAAATGTTAGCAGTGGCTTTAAGCTCGGATGTTTCCTGTTCATCATCGTCCTGCTCTCCACGCTGTGACTCCTGATGTTTGAAGAGCTTTCCTGTCCAATCACAGTCCGAAGAGAAAGCTGAACTCACTTTTTTTCTCAAAGTTCATAGTTTAAATGTTACTCTCTAGATCTCTGGTTTCTGCCATGTCTTCTGGAGCTCTAATCAACAGAATCCCCAGCATTGTTTCCTTACCTTCATGTTGCCATCTACCATTATGTGTACAAGAATGATTCATTTGCTAACCAATTCGTCTGTCGGTTCTTTTTTTTTTTTTTATTGATTTTTGAAAATCAGATCGCAAAAGTTGACTTAAAGAATTTAAACAGAATTTAAAACTAATCTTCACTGCAAAAACAGTTTATATTAAATGCTAAAATTATATGAATAAATGAATATATATGTATTCACAATTTTGTAATAATTATTGCTCTGCTGCTGTCGCTCTTTCAGCTAATTGCATGTGATAGAATCTGTATTTTTCAGTTAATGATTAATGAATTACTAATTTAGGTGATGATTGTTTCAATAATCAATTAATCCGATTATTTCAGCCTTAATAAGAAATAGACTTAACTTAACACCATGTGTGAGAGAGTAGCCTGGATTAAAAAAAAAAATTCTAACACAAAACATTTTTTTTTTTTTAAAAACCGATATTTAAAAAGCTAAAGTTTAAAGCAGAGATTCACCAATCCAATATTATCCGTGTCCGTCCCTGTTTTAAAGAAAATTGTGGATCATTCATGGGGAAAGTAGGCCATAATAACAGATCTATATTATTTATGATGAATTTAAGTTAGCTTAACAATTTTGCAAACAGCAGGAAAGTTTACCCCTTTATAGGCATCTGTCTTTGAGTTAATAAATATGTTCAGTTTGAACTCTTGCAGCTGTATAATGGTTTTCTGCATAGGTTTTACCCTGTTAATACTAATTACTGTTTCTACAACCTCCTTTTCAGACCTTATTCTAATCTAAAGTTGCCTTTTGCTGTATAAATGTATACATTTATGCATAAACCTGCTAGTAGAGATTAGTTTATGGTCAACAGTAATGATGAGAACATTGAAGCACACAGAGCTCTGGTATCAGAAATCTTAATTCAAGTATCAGAACTGGTTGTTAAAAAGGAAGGACACATCTCTAGTTTAAATTGTTTTATCATCATCCATCAGCATTTGGCACAAGTAGCTCGGCTAAAGAAATCTGTTTGAATTTCCCACAGAATGCAGAACCTCGTTTCAAATGATGGATTTCCAAAATCCAAAGCAAATCAAGGCAAGGCACGTTTATTTATGTAGAGCAAATTAGTACAAAGACAATTCAAAGTGCTTTATGTGAGGTAAACAATAAAAAGAAGGAGAGGAAGTAAAGATAAAAGCAGGTATCAAAGCAAATAAAACAGTTGGACCATAAACTTAAACCATTGATACCTCAGTTAAAATTTTAACAGCTAAAAGCAACTCTAAAAAAAAAATGTATTGAACTTTGATTTGAATGCTGTGTATTTTATAGCCACTAGGGGATCTAGACCTCTTAACACAGCACTGTCTCAAAATTAAACAGCTTTCCAACTCTCTTTTGGACTTTGAAAGCTGACCACTTTGGACCAGCAGGGAACTCATGAGGCTGTTTACCAATTCAAGGTTAGATTTGCCTCTCCAGATTAAGTCCCACATCAGAGAACCAAAAAGATGTCTGATCAGGTTAGGGTTAGGTCAGTTATGTTGCCTAACAAACACTCTTAGCTTAGTTAGCTCCAGTGTTAGGGGGATTTTAGGCTGCTGTAAAGCAGCGCTGTGACTCTTAGATGGGAGACTTTTTGAAAGAGCAGCCTGCATGGAGCATCAATGCAGACCAAGGGCTTCATATTGACCTGAAAAATCTCTGAATACGTCTCAAATTAAGCTAATATTTGGGTCAAAAGTTCCTCTAAAGCCTCATTGAAGCTGGGCATTCACCGTACGATGAAACCGCAGGGTTTCTTGTACAGTGTGAGTTCACAGCTCACGATGTGCAGCACGACACTCTGATGCAATCTACCTGCTAACATTGTACGTCTAAAAACCACGTCGGCCTCAGCTTTGCAGTGAAATGACGCTACTCTGGCTCCTCTATCCGCAAGCCAAACCAGTAGATGAGGAACATGAAGCTTACTAGAGTGAAACGTGCTGCCTTGGCAATTTGTGCAATTTTATGCTGAAAGCCCTAAAAAGAAAAGGCCACAATGTAAGATGACAAAGACATGGCTGAGCGAATGTGGCTATTATGCTCTGTCAATTTTACAGAAAGATCTCTATTTCACTCACACCCCCGCCATGCTTCTGTGTTTTCATCTGAGAGGAAGAAGAAGAAGAATCCCTGTTTTCGCACAGAGCGATCTGCCCACAAACATGTTTGATTTTCTCCCGACCTCATGATTCCTGATCGGAAGGTGGTTGTGAGAGGCTGAACGCCCCTCGTTACCCCCTATACACTACGCAACGCACGGTCGGGCTGAAAGTTGGGTCAATCGGAAAATTCTAGCATGACTGGAGAGTCGCCCCGAAAAGGATTAAAAAAAATGGCACAGTGTAAGCCCGGCTTTAAACCACAGAGGATCAATTTTAACAAGATTGTCTTTCCATTTTGTTCGTTTTTCCACCAACATTTAAATTATAGCTTTAGTGCACAAGACACAAAAGATAGACACAATTTGCGTGCAAGTCTTTTTGACTGCTCCCATATTAAGGCGTCGCTATCGCAATATTATTGCTGTGGGGGATTCAAAAACATGCAACTGTGCAAAAACACGCAATCACTTAGTCACACTGAGCATAGGCGATGACTGTGTTCATAACTACTGAGACCGGGGTGTTTATTAATAATAATAGTGAAACCCAATCTTTAAGAAAACAATCATCACTGGGTGAGAGAACAGTAGAAACTAGTGTTGCTCTATTTGTTGCTAACAACAAATAGAGCACCGATACCATTTTGAGAGCCAAAAGTTTATTCAACTATTGTCACCCATTCCAGGTAGGCAAAAAAAGTTCTACTGGATACACTTTGTATTAGTCTTTTTCCTGCTTCACAAAGGTAGGCAGCAGCTTCACAAAGCCATGATGGCAATTATTTTACATCCAAGTAGTATGCAGTTCTCTATACACACACATCAATTTCAAACAGATGGTATCGGTATCGGCCTATACTGCAAAGCCAGGTATCGGGTATCGGTATCTGGGCCAAAAAATGGCATCGGTGCAACACTGGTAGAAACTCTACAAAACATTTCAGTTTTAAAAGTTGTGTAAACAAGGCGTGACACAAGAAACACAGCCTGAAATGAACTGGTTGAAATAATATAGATATATAACTTAAAAGAATGTAAATAAACATCCCATTAAATAAATTTCTCTTCCAAATACTAATTTAAAACATAATTAAATGTTTCATGAAAGAAGTCATTGAACTATTTAATGCACAGTTAACTTACCTCTCATTGAATTACGGTATAAGGTAAAACTTTAGAGAACCTATATCTTTGCAGAACCTGCTTTATTTAGCTTTAAACTATTTTGTGACGCTAATCCTTCATTAAAATCACCCATGAAATGATATTTCACTCGATCCATGCATGTGAGTAATCCTAATGAGTCCTGCTGTGTCAGCAGCAGCCCCTCCCTGTCCTGTAGATATCCGCTCTTCCCTCCAGCTACGTTGGCATCGGCCCGCACACCTCTTCTATATGTTTTCTCTTCAAAGCTCATCATGAGGAGCAACAGTTGCAGCAGACTTCCACCGACTAAAGACCCTGAACGCATCACACGTCTGCTCTCATAACAGCCACAATCACAGTTTATTCTTCCGGCCTCTTAACAAAAACTGGCTGTGGTGATTTATATTTCAAGTACTTTTTGACATAACTTCCTCGCATTGTTCACGATGACCGTGGCACATTTAAAAAACAAATGGGCAGCAATAGTTTTCCTCATTCGTTAAACAAACGCTGGTGATGTTTATCCTGTAAAAAGAAAACATATGGATGCCAACAGCTTGTGTTGACTGTAGAAAGACGGGTGGTAAACAGTTGTGTAACCGTTGATGTGCTTTGTGTTCACAGTGGGCCTTTGGAGTGACGCTGTGGGAGCTCATGACTTTGGGGCAGACCCCCTACGTCGACATCGACCCTTTCGAGATGTCTGCCTACCTGAAAGACGGCTACAGAATAGCACAGCCCATCAACTGTCCAGACGAGCTGTGAGTCCATAGTTTGCTGATCCATAAACTGGTTGTAAGAGTTTGGGGGGGATTATAAGGCACCAGATCAAACACTTTGGCTCATCTGGGGTGAAGAGTTTACAGGACCAATAACTAAACAGCTGTGGACGCAGGCGGTCCGCTCTGATGAATAATGTGTTTTTTTTTTAGATCACATGGTTAATTGGGTCAGTGTTTGTCTCTCAGCTTGTACCACGATGCATTAGTGATAGTGATGTTAGGTACCGCCCTGTTTTAGATGTGGATGTCAAATCTTTCATGTAGATGTCTTTGGAGTCAGAAAGGGGTCAATATGATTTGATATTTACAAAGTAAAATGCAAGGCAAATTTATTTGTATAGCACAATCGGTACAAAGGTAATGCAAAGTGCTTTACATGATTTAAAATATAGGAAAATAAAACCGAATCAAAGCAAGTAGGAAAAAAAACTTTAATAAAAATTCAGAAACAAAAAAGACAGTTGGACTAAACAGTTGGACTAAAGAAATGTTTCAGTTGAACTGTTTAACTAAAACAGTCGAAGGCAATCCTTTTTAGGAACTCAAAGGAACTCAGGCTTTCCGCACTTTTACAGTTTTCTGGAAGTTTGTTTCAGATAAGTGGAGCATAGGAACTAAATGCTGCTTCTCCATGTTTAGTTCTGGTTCTGTGATAATCAATTTCTACAAAAGTAGAAGAGATTTCTAGAAAAGTAGAAATATAAAATGTTAACCTTATAATCTGACAAACTAGAAAACAAACTTAAAATGAAAATTAAAAATCCAGTTTTCCCATAAGCTTGAAAAAAAACCTATTCAGTTTAATATTTTATTTAAACTTTTTATTATATTATTTGCATCCATTAAAAAAGATGAAACGAAGTAAGGATGCTCTCAATATTAGCATTTATATCAGTATCGGGTCACGTCAGAAAAAACTGGGCTGATATTAACAGCTGATGTGTTTTTCCATCTAGATGCTCTTTTTCTATCAGTTTATTGTTCATGAGGTATTTATTTTCTTATTGTGATGCCAATGCAGTTCAGGATTGTTGGTGTATATTTGAAGCACTGTCCGCACCATTTTCAGTCTTTTTAGCTGGGTGTACACTGTGCGTTTTTTTTTTTTTTTCAGTCGTTACCTGCAAAGTAACGACTACAAAGTATAAGTGGTTTGTGTGCGAGAAGAATGAAGAAAACGAAAGGAAAAAATGTCTGGAAGAAGCATTAAATCTGAGAGCAGAAACAAATATTTGAGAAAAAAGCAGAGTGCAAATAGAGGAAATCCTGCTCTCAAACTGAAAATGTGTGCTCTTGGTTTTTGGCAGGAACAATTTTCCATACAACAGTCTCAATGACCTTCAGGGTTTCCTCTAGGATTAATTTTTATCTGTGTTGGTGGGCTAACTGGGTCATAGGTATCCTAAACCAAACGATAATAATTAACTATGTCACTGTTGTTAAAATGACATTGGAAGTCAACATACTTTATGATATAATGTATGGATTTTTATGGAATCCATAATGCATCCATCTAAGTTTACCAAAAAAACAGTAATCAGATGAGGTGAAGAAGTCATTCAAGCTGTGTAGTAGTCAGGTAATTGGCAACAGTTAGAGAGAAAAAAACAAGGATTGAATAAAAGTATATTTATATCCTGCTTTGTAATCCAGGGTAAAATGTTCTGCAGCTTTGTGAACGCAAAATACATTAGCAGTGTGTAAACAGAGCAGATCTGTTTGCTTTTTTGACAAAACGACTTTTCTGATGCCTGTGAAACGGTGCTCCTCGCTGCTATCAAAACGTTAGCATGATCGCTCCTTAGTCGCTAAACTCGCTAAAGTCAAAGAGAAAAATAGTTTGCAATAAGTTGGCAACACTGGACTGGGGTGTCTAGACTACTGAGAGCAGCGCTACCAGTTAGCATCACATGCTAACCAGCTTTGCAGCAAAATGTATTTTCTTTTTTTTTTTCTTTTCAAAATAAGGTACATTTTAATATTACATTATATTTAAATAGAGAATGTTCTATGATCATACCCTATTTTGTTTGTTTTAAGATATTTTTTATTGGGTATAGCTGTGCGCCATGATCAGTTCTATGTAGCCACTTATTATTTCTATCTTTCCCTATGTTAAAGCTTTTTTAGTTTTTAATATGCTGAGACTGAAATTTTATTTAACTAAAGAAAAGGTTTGCTAGAAAATTTAAAATGTAGCCCTAGCTTTAAAGTGATCTATGATGTATAAAATTGATTCAGATTAACCCCAAACCGCAGTGACACACATTATTAGTTTTCTTTTTACCTCAAATTCTTACTTCCTTTATCCACGCTATTCAAACTCAGCTGTTTTGCGATGAGTTTTCCTAATAAAGTGCCTCAGCCTCATTCTGGCCTCTGATTCATACTGGTTCTAGTTTAAATCTGAAATGATCGACATCATGGTGTCAGATTCCTCAGTGAACCCTCCGCATGCTGTGTCTCAACAAGAGAACAAGCAGGACCTACGCATTATTACGCAGGCGATGCCACTAACGTCAATCAGCTAAACATTTCTGGGGCACGAAATTGTTCCCAGAACTGAGCAGCAGATGTTTACTCTCCTCTGGTTTGTTAAATAGTCCAGCTACTCACAGAAACCCAGGAAATAACTTCAGGTTGGAGGATCTCCCATAAACACATAAACATCAGCTGGCAGACACCTGCAGTGAAGCGTGTGTTTGTCTATTGAGCTGCAGCCAGACTTGTTCTTACAAGCTTTTGACAAAAGAAGTGTGCTCCTGATCAAACGGTGTTTATGTAACAGCGGGGCTGGATTAAACTGAAACGTTCAGCTTCTGCCAGCGACATAACCCTTATCAACATCCTGCAACTGTCAAGTATAAAGAGCAGCCTTCGCCCACCGCCATCATTTTCTCACTGCTGTATTGTTATTTACGGACTGTTATTTACGGCAGGTTGTTTCCTCACACGGAAACTCTGGCGAGGTCACCAGCTTCCCACTGGAGGAGAACAAAGTTTTTCGCGGCTAAATAAAATGCAGCGCCCAGTCACTGATCACCAGAATGTTATAATTGTGTTGGATGGCTGATTAAAACAAGGGAGAGTTCAAACTTTGTGCCTCGTGAAGTGATCGTGTTTGTTCACGTTTCTACTAAATTTAACCACTTTAGCTGAGGTTTAATTAATGAGATCAACAAAAAGTTGAGCAGAGTTGTGAACTGGAAGGAAAGTTATGATTAATTATTCAGTCTCATTTACTATTCCTAAATAAAAAAACAACTATTAGGTGAATAAAGTAATTATTTTAATTTATTAGCATAAATTCAGTTGTTTCCCAGAGGTCTGGTTGAGAACATTACAGCAGACGGATGGTATGAGCTCTAAATGTCCAGCTTATTTTAAAAGCTGGAAGAGAAAAAAAGGGTAACTCTGGGGGAGCAACAGAGATTCACAGCTTCATGATGATGGATATATATTGTGTTCTCCAAAAGTGGGCCAAAAAGGAAGTTGTGTTTGCTGTTTTTCTACCATGAAAGCGCACTCTAAATCCAAATAAGTATCTGTTGCATGAATATTGAGCTACTGAGTTATTTGCACTAAAAAAAAATCTGAAATGTAGTTTCTAAATGTGCAAAGCAGGTAGAGACATGCACCCAAAGAATGGGAGCTGTGTTGACTCAGAAAGCAAACTTCTGCTACGCTATAACTTGGAAAAATAGGGGGAGAGAAATCAATCTTATGTTGAACGCATCTAATAGAATCTGTAGGTTTCTTGCAACAGAATCTGTTAAGATAACCAAATCTGTTCTTAAACCTTTTAACTAGGGCTGCAACTAATGATCAATAATTGGATAGCAAAAGATTCATTAATTAAAGCAGGTGAAACTAAAACTTGAGGAGTTCTGGATAGAACATATTAACGGGCAAACATTTTTTTACCTTAAATTCAGCATTTTTACATATTTTTGTACCATTTTGTTGTAATTGCTGCTCAGGATGGGTTGCTCTATCAGCTAAAGACCCGTTTTACAGTCTCTTTACTCCAGTTAACGATTAATCCATCACTAAATTAGTTGATTATTATTTCAATAATCAATCATGATTAATCTGATTGTTTCAGCTCTACTTTTAACAGATGTTGGGGTAACATGAAGTAGCATCGGGACCAGAATAAGGTTCCCAATGTTGTGATGAATCAAACTCACATATTTTTTTAACACAGCAGAGATCTGTCTGCTGCCATGCTAGCCTCTTGTTTTACTTTCTGTTCAAATTGTATTGCAGAAAATTCAGGTATGAATCCATAGTTTTCTGACATGTTTTATCTTTTTTTTCCGCAGGTTTGCTGTGATGGCTTGTTGCTGGGCTTTGGACCCAGAGGAGAGGCCCAAGTTCCAGCAGCTCGTTCAGTGCCTCACAGAGTTTCACGCAGCGCTGGGTGCCTACGTGTAAAACGGGCGTAATTATGTAAACAAAGGTTCAGGACAGAAAAGAAAGGAAGAAAAAAAATCAAACACGAATGGCGGTTGGACTTTACTCACTTGGAACACGTATAAAAATGTGCCTTATCTGATGCAATAGCAGATTCTCGCCTGAGAATTTAACTTTGTACAGTTTATTTTTGCTTTTTTTTTTTTTTTATAACCTTTTTACATCATAGAGGAGTAAAAAGGTTTGTTTTCTATTTGCTGTGTCATTTGCTTTCAAAGCATCTCCTCCTCCCCCCAGAGGACTGGAACAACGGAAAGCTCTCCTCCACCGTATGACTCATCATTTACGTGCGACTGAACAATGCTCACAGAACAGGTTTTCTACAGTTTTTGTTACGTAGTAAAACCATGTAAATTAGTTCTGTGTAACGGGTTTTGCTCCTAAACGAGACTCTGACGGCTCATCGGTACAGCTGGTGCTCTGGTATGCTGAGCTCCTGCTCGGTACGAGAGGTAACCTGGATTCCGCTCTCAGGCATTTGCTGGTTGGGATTTTTCTGAGAGCTCTTCAAACGGTACAGCGCTTCCTCTGGATGAGTTTCCCTTCCTGCAATTTTATCGTGCTAACACTCGGTGGGAACGACGTCCCGGCTGGTTTTACGGCTGCTCTGTGGACCGCAGCCATACACGCATAAACCAGCTTTAAAAAAAAAAATCCACATCAGTTTGGATTTTATTTGTACATTTGATTTATTCCCTCAGATTGTGTTTTTATATATAAATATATAAGCTTGATTGTTCTGTGTCAGAACACAGCCCTAAACTGAATTTTCTGAGTGATTTGTAGAAACCGTTATGCTATCAATCACTGTGAAAACATGACTGCCAACCAGCGTGCTCTCGTTGTATTCCTCCACCTTTTTTACATCTTTGTGATGTGTTTTTATGGTCACTGCATGTTGAGATAAGGTTGTAAACTGCTTCCCAAAATTCATATCCACAAATAAAATGGGATCTTTTAAAAAAACATGGAACTGGTTTATTTATTCCTAAAGAATACAGCTTCAAAATTAATGCAGCTCAATATTACCTGACTCTTTAACTAACCCTCACAGGTTGTATGATTTTTGTGTTGACTCTTTATTCTCCTGAAAAAGAAATTAGGGATGAGCAGTTTGCTGGAGTGGAATGCTGAAATCTGAAATATAAATCTGGTTTATTCAGCCTAGAAGACAAACAAGCCCACAGAATGACGGATCCTCCACCATACACAACAATGGACAGGAAGTGCCTTGCCACACAATGGGTTTATGGCAAACCAAAAGTGGACCGACTATACTTCAACCCGGGGAGAGTCACACAGATAAATGCTGTAATTAGGAGTTATTTAATTCGATTTATTTTTACAGGTAACCCATTTAGATTGTTCAAAATGTTTCTAAAATCCCTCACAGAGAGCATGCTTGTACCGACAGTGGAGAGAAAACAAAAGCAGATAAAGACATAAATGCAATAAGTTATTTGGCGCTCGGGGCCCGGCAGAAGACTTTGATGCTTTCAATCAACGTACGCTTAGAAGAGTGACTTAGAAAAGGATTAGAGTAACCCCCCATCCTCACCCCCCAGGACCTGGGCACTGGTGGTGGAATAAAGCCAGTGGGTGAGTGGGACTGAGAGTGACGGGGGTGAAAGTGGGTGAAAGTTTGCTTGTGTGGGGGAGAAAGAAGCTGGCCCAGGAGCTAATTGCAGGGGAGCTTGAAATATGATTGGCTTTGGAGAAGGTGTGTCCCCGAGCTGATTGGCTGGAGCTGAACAATGTTCAGGTGAAGCTGATAAGAGTCTTCTCGACTGAATTTTTGCTAAAACTTAAGTTCCTTTAAAACATTGACAGGTCTACAGTATCTTGCAAAAGTATTTAGCCTCCTTGGACGTGTCAACCTTTTGCCACATTTCAGGCTTCAAAGATAAAGATATATTATTGTAATTTCTGTGAATAAACATCAAGTTGAACTCAATCATGAAGTGGAACAAAATTTACTGTATATTTTAAATCTTTCCTACAAATAAAAGACTTAAAAATTTGGTGTGCCAAATGATTTAGCCCCTTGAGTTAATATGGTTGCTCCATTTACAGCTGCAAGTCGCTCGGGGTAGATACGTTTTTCACAATGAGGGACGGAAATATTTGCCCATTTTTCCTGCAGAACAGCTCAGACTCAGTGTGGTTGGATGGAGAGCAGATTTCAGTTCTTTCCACAGATTCTCAATTGGATTCAGGTGTGGACTTTCATTTGGCCATTCTAAGACCTGGATGTGTTTAGTCGTGAACCATTCCATAGTGGATTTAGCTTTATGTTTTGGATCATTGTCTTGTTGGAAGATACATCTCCAAGTCTCAGCTCTTTTTCAGACTCCAACAGGTTTTCTTCCAGAATGCTCCTATATTTGGCTGCATCCATCTTCCCATCAATTTTAACCATCTTCCCTGTCCCTGCTAAAGAAAAGCAGAACCAATGCATGATTCTGCCACCACCATGTTTGACAGTGGGGATGGTGTGTTCAGGGAGATGAGGGGTGTTGCTCCTACACCAATATAACATTTCGCACCATCATAACATTTTGCAAATCTTTATGTATCCAAATCCAACTTTAAACTTCTAAAAGTCAGTTTCTCTGATCTGCCTGGTGCGTTCCTTCTTCCTCATGATGTTTTCTGCACTTTAAATAGACTTGAGACTATCACAGAGCAGGTGCATTTATACAGAGACTGGACTACACACAGGTGATGTGTATGTAATTTTCAACATTGTATCATTTAAAGATCTTCATTGAATTTATGGAGTTTGCTGCACTGAAATTAAAGGGGCCAATTACACTTATTCAGCATAGGATTGCTTTCTTCAAACAATCTGGTAGTTAATGTGATAATCACATTGATTTATGTTGCCTTACAGAAACTTGGCTGCAGCAAGAGGATTATGTGAGCATAACTGAGGCAACTCCTTCTAGTTATTTTCACATACCCTGAAATTCTGGGCGAGGAGGAGGTGTAACAACAATCTTTAAGTCTGACTTACTGACTACTGCAACGGCAGTTAATAATTACAACTCTTTTGAACATTTAACCCTTAATTTCAATTTCCCTCTTCCAAATTGCAAAGCCAGAAAACCCTCTTCTTTTTGTTATTTTGTATCGTCCACCAGGTCCTTATTCTTAATTTTTTGATGAATTTTCAGAGTTCCTATCTGATGAGGTGTTTAATACTGACAGGACCATCACTGTAGGGCATTTTAACATCCATGCTGACATTGAAGGTGATGGCTAAAGTGCAGCATTTAACGCTATACTAGACGCTATTGGCTTTGTTCAAAATGTGAACAGTCGCACATATTCTTTTCCATACTTTGGACCTTGTGCATTGAATGTGAAAAAATAATAGTATTTTCTCACAACCCTGTCCTCTCTGAACACTTTTTAGGATTATTTTAACAGAGTTCTCCTCCCCCAAAAGAAGGTTTCAGTTTACCCAATCATTTCAGATAGTGTAGTTATTAATTTAAAAAAATCTGTTTCAATTTATCCCTCCTCTGTGTTTCTGAGCAACACTGCAGAGGAAAAAGTTTAGTTTATTCCCATTGACAGGTTGATACATTTTGTTTTCTAATGGCCTCAGATAATGGACTTGTATCTGTACTTGTCCTGTTAGATCTCAGTGCTGCATTTGAAGCATTTGATCATAATTTTCTATCAGGAAGACTTGAATATTTTGTAGGAATCAAAGAAACAGCGCTAAACTGGCTTAAATTGTATCTTTCTGATCGATTTCAGTTTGTTCACGTTAATGATCAATCTTCATCATGCTCCAGGGTTACCTGTGGAGTACCGCAGGGATCAGTGCTAGGACCAATTCTCTTTACAATATATATGCTCCCAATTAGTAGAATTATTTAACAGCACGGGATTAATTTCCACTGTTATGCTGATGATACCCAGCTATTTCTGTCTATATATCCATATAAAACTAACCCATTACATAGATTACAGGCATGTCATCAAACACATGAAAACCTGGATGACTTCTACCTTTCTGCTTGTGAATGCAAACAAAACAAAGGTTATAGTCTTTGAAGAATAAGCTGATTAGTCAGTCACTTCATTTGGATTTATGATTAAATTGATTTCCTATAATATAGTAAAACTTCTTTTGTTATTTTTGATCAGGATAAGTGTTGATACTACAATCGCTGGGTATAGAATGCTGCCATGCAGTGCATCATTGCTGTTGGCTGAAAACTTTGATTTATAGAATTCAAATAAACTTTATAAATCAATGCTCTATAAAAAAAAATTAAAAAAAAGTGGCTCACAAAAGCTGTGAAAATAGCACAGCTAGTTCAACACATCATATTGGTTAATATAGCAGACAGACAAGTTAACAAAATGTACAATAAAGGAACGGTTTTAGACATATGAGGTTTCCATTCAAAAGCAAACACTTCCTGATCTACTATGAGCTATGACTTACACACAGATCAATAAAATGTTCATTTCTCCATAAAATCAAAGGACAAAAATATTCCTTTTTACTCTGGCAATTTTGGCTTTATGAGAATTTCCCCCTTTGTTACCACTGCTCAGGGGTCAAAGTAGATTTAAATTCACAGATATCTGATATAACAATAGCAATCCAGACCTAAATTGAATGAATATACTACTTAAGATATTGACAAATTCAAAAGAAACAGAGAAAATGTTTTAATGACAATACAAGGAAACATTTACATCATATTTAAATAGATAGAAACTAGAACTATGAGAGAGAAATATTCAAAGATCTATGTACCTTTTTCACCTGGCTCTTTATCCAAAAATAAACACTTTGCTATGAAATATTTGCTTTGGAGATCATTTAGGGATTCCTTTTGGTTGAAATTAAAGAATGTTTAGTATCTCCTCTTGTGAGCTGGAAGAAATAAAATCTTGATAGTTGGACAAAGGGATTTTTTACGCTTGGCAGAGGATGATCAGCCACATAGTTTATTAAGTAGCGAGACCAGGAAGAGCCATACTGCTGACAGCGAACAATTAGAGTGGAGCGAGAAGCGCAGAATCTGAGCTACGCGCACAAAGATGCATTTCTGCACAAGCACAGCTAGAAGATCAGAGTTTGTCAGAGTTGAGTGTGCAGCACCAGATGATTCTGGGTTATTTTCTCAGACCATGCCGCTGCTGCCATGATCCATTTGTTGTCATACAGAATATGTAGCGCTGCAGGTGGGCGGCAGGATCAAACAAGACGCAGCAGCACGACTGATACTCCATTGCAGAGTACAGCACAATGATGCAGTTTAAAGGTAGGCTTAAAGCTTTACTTTTTTCATAAAAGTTATAGTTAAAAAAAGAGTGGGATGTGCTTAGTCACTGGGTAAGTAGGGAGATAGGTGGAGGTAGAGGGATAGCAGCCCGATCTGGTGGGGGAGAATTTTAGTCCGGTTAGATGTTTCATCTTTGTTCTACCTTGGCCACATTGTGACTCTACCTTTCTTATACCTCATCCAAAATACTTAGGTTATCCTGAGCTATTTCCTGCTTTTGTGCTGCTATAGGCTTAGATTGCAGGAGAACATAGGGACCCCTTTTCATCATTCCATCTCTATTCTCCCATTCTGCCGTATTTATTAGTTCACTCTATAACTTTATGCTCTCTCTGCTTATTCTCATCATAGTAGCTTCATCTGGTCTGTTACTGTTGGGCTGTTACTCCATCCTGGAGAGAAATATCAGCTGTGCTGCTGCCATCACCACCTTCTTTTGTGGATTTTGGAGTTTTGGCCTATTTTTCAGTGTGGTCCTGTTTCTCTGACTAGGACTAACTGTATGTTATTTTCTTCATCCTCTGACATGGGAGCTGGCTCGGAGCTTTGGAGGTAGTTGTCACTTGCCTATTGTATCTCTGCTTCTTTTCTTTGTCCGCTTCTGTCAATGGGTTGAAGCAATCAGCTGGTTTTCCTTACATAGAACATTTTGAACCAATCTGACTGTATGATCTGGTTGACTTGTCTCTGTAAAGTACCTTGCAATGACGTGTTGTGAATTGGCACTACATAAATAAACTGAATTCAATTAAATAAAACCTCATACCATTGCTGGGAGACTAATATTGCCAGCTGCAATCGAAAAGGTCAAAACAATGTGTAGGGAAGAAGAAGCTCAGAAACTGAAGATGATACCACTGTCTGTCAACAGGTTGAAAAGAAGGATCAATTCGATCACTATTGACCAGGACAGAGTTGCTAACAGAGAAGCTCCATAATTCCCTAGCTTACACTCTCCAAAAAGATGAAGGAGAAAATGGCCATGCTTTGACATTGTTCAGTACATGCAATAAAAATCAATTGATGAGGATATTGCTTTTCCTGTTCCTGCACACAAGACTGCACAAGCATTGTACAATCAATGTCCTTCACGATTTCTTAGATAAAAACTAAATCCACTGAGGGCGCATGGTAGGATTTTGCAGAGATGGTGCACCGTCTATGGTTGGACACGAAGTGGTTTGCGGACACTCATGTCCCTATGGGCCCCATCTGCATCGTGGAATCATAGGAATCATGCTGCAGCAGGTTGTAACCATTGTGAACTACATCAAACCACATCGTCTACATGCATGTTTGTTTGCTAAACCGTGTACCGACATTGGCTCTGAATGTGAAAACTTACTGTTTCACACAGAAATGAACTGTTGGCTTTTTTTATGGATGTGGAAAAACACTGATTTCTGTCTGAACAGCAGAAGATGTGGCTCCTGGCTTATGTAACGAACATCTTTGGAAAACTGAATAAAGTCAATGAAAGTCTAGAGGAAAACAAGAATGTCATGCAGAGGAATTATCCTATTGGTGGATACAGGGGGAAACTGGCATACTGGAGAGAAAGTATTTCAAAGGCAGCTTTTGCCCCTTTCCCTCAGATGTGTCAGTTAATATAAGATGAGTGCTCCACAAAGGGGATCTGTAGCCACCTGAAGGGCCTAGAAGAGCACTTCCATACTTATTTCACAGAAGTGGAAATGTTAAAGGTTGACTGGGTGAAGGACCTATTTCACTGTAACACTGGTGCAGTGGACCTGCCTTCCACCACCGTTAAACAGCCTGTTGAATTTCCACATGACAAGGATTCTCATGAAGGTTTACATTCACAGGAGGCAGTGGAAGATTTCTGGTTTGCAGGATGAGTACCCAGAAACATCACTGTGTGCTCTGAAACTTTTGCTTCCTTTGGGAAGCGGCTTCTTGTTTGAAGTGCATTTGTGTGCATTTCAAGCCCAAGTATCATTCCCCACTGGATGTTACATCAGAGATAAGGTGTTATCCGTCTACTACAGCACCTGACTTTGGTAGGCTGCAGGGAGATGTGCAGACTCAGCCATCCCATTAAATGATGTGAGTTCAAATAAAAAACTTCTCTCGGGTCACCAAACATTTGCTATGTCTAAATAGGGTTATGGACCAAAAAAGGTTGGGCAGCACTGTGTTAGAGTGACTAAAAATAATCAACTTTTAGAATCTGAAACATACGACGGAGTATTAGGGCCAGGCTAGAGATTTTCTTTTCTATCTCGAGAATTAAGTCATAACAAGAGTAGTCCTAAAATTAGGAGATTAAAGTCGTAATATTAAGAGAATAAAGTCCTAAAATTACGAGAATAAAGTTATATTTTATGACAACTCTTGCAAGAAGCACTGTCTTCCCTAAAATGAGGAATATAGAGCATTATGTGTAGCTGTACTTTGGCTCTGGTTTGATAAAGGAAATCTTTTAGCACCAGCATCAAATGGGGCTGAATGTGAAAGTGGACTCAGGTTGCTGTTTGGTGGAGCTGGTCGGCCGTCATATGCTGGTCGGAGCTTGAAGCTTTCTCTCTGAAACAGGTTGTGGTGTGGTCACTTCGTTCTCATAATGTTGCAACTTTGTTCTTGTAATGTTATGACTTAATTCTCGTAATATTACAACTTTGTTGTCGTAATGTCACGACTTCATTCTCAAAATATAAAAATAAAAAAATCTCTAGCCTGGCCCTAATACTCTGTCATAGAAACAAAACCGATCCATTGAGAATTTCATTTTTTCAGTACGGTATCTTTGCTGTAACGTATTATGAGGGGATTATGATCATAATGTCTGTTTTAGAATAGCTGAAGACTGATAGAACAGTTAGAGAGAAGAAGAGTAGAAGGTTGAATCCATCCTCCGGTTAGTGCTCTACTACATCTATTACCTTTTGCTGATCTTAATAACATTTTGTTATGTTTTATCTCTAATGTCCCCAGAGTTAGTCTCAGAAATATGTTCACCTTATTTAATAAGGATTGTAGATGTTAAAGGATATGATTCCTTTAACAATGCTTCAATTGCATCAATAAATAATTGTAGTAATTATAATAATATATTATCAAACTAGTACCAGAAACACTGCTGCCATTACATTCATGTAAACCTTTATGTTTTCAGATGAGTGGTGAGAAAAGATGAAATGACCGCTGGTTGGTCGGGTGATTAATCCCAACCATTCTTCTTTTATTGTTTTTTGAGAAGCCATACATTCTCTTCCCAGTCTCAGATTGAATTTACATTTTTCTCCATTCCTCTCTTAAGATCTTTTTTTTTGTTGTTTTTAGGTTTTTCTATTATTTCCTTCCAAGCAGCATATTTAACCTCTTACTTTTCTGGTATAAATTTGCAGCTCTGTTAATAATGGTTTTAAAGGCCTTTGAACTGTTGCTCTAAGGTCCTTTTCAGGGAGGTAAGCAGATGTGGTCGATGTCAATGATGTCCAAACTTTACGGGAAACAGTGTATTGGTGCAGAAGTAATTAGACAGTATATATCAGGGGTGTACAAAGCAAATCTGTGGCCTTTAGAGGAATCTTAGGTGAGTATTGATCACAGCAGAAGAATCATTAGAATCATAGTATAGAAACTACTAGGATGAGATTTTTTTCATTCAGAAACAATACAGCAAAATCAACATTTTCTTAAAATAGGAAATTTAAGGAGCAGCATATTCTTTTGACATTTTATCAGTAGTATTTCTGACTTCTGGAGTGAATTTTGTTCCATTGTTGTTGAAAGCAAAGAAAATCTCTTAAAAATGGCATTAGAAAAAAAAAATCTATTCAGAAATTAAGCTGTAAAACTTTTATAACCAGAATAACGTGTTGAAAATAAATTAGCTGTTTTCCTTGATTTTTCTTTCATACATTCTTTTTCTTTAAAAAAATTATTTGATACATTTTTTTTTTTTTTTTACTTTTTTAACAGATTTTTCAAAGGTTTATTTGTTAAAATGTTTCTCTTTCAGACTTGGTTTTAGAAATCCCATTCTTGCGCTTCACAGATCGCATTCTCTTCACTTTAAGTCCAATACAAGCACTCGCTAATGACACACAGATTGACCAATAACAATGTAGCTGCTGAGGTCCAGCGGACCAATAGAAATGGGTCTTCACACTCAGATGGATTGCTGTTTTGTCTTATATCTTACTTAAAGTTCTGAACACAAAATTGCTACATTAGAACACATGCACAGGAAAAACCACTCCTGATGTCCTGCTGGTTAATCGTCTAAATGTTGATGTCATCATATCCTAGTTTAGGTTTCGTCAGTTCTGATTACCATTTTTGTTTTTTCCTTTTAAAATGTCCTCACCAGCTGTGGCCATGATAAACAAGACTGCAAAAAACCACAAACTATGTTGGGTAAGTGGAAATGGTCTCTACCAGACGGCTGTGTCATCACACCCCTAAAGGCTCTACACAGCTTTCTAAAGTAAAATGTATAACTTTCAAGTGTTTAAAACCTTGTTTCTCGCCTTGGAGTCAATTAAAGCTTGTAAACCTAATAAAACCAAAAGCCGTTGTGATATAGTCCAGCTCTAATATAAGTGTTAATAAATTATTAACCAAAAGGAACAAGTTTGTGTCAAGATCTGATCTATTGATAGAAAAAAGCAAAATGTTATATTTTTTGAGATTTCAAGCCCCATACTCATTTTATTCCATGTTCTGCAAGTTTTCTAGTTTGTTTTATTATTCAGCTAGACTGAATTATTTGATCAAAATGTTCATTCTGAAATTTATTGTCATATGTTTTCATAAATGGGCTGCATTTAGCGAAGTGGTATGAAAAGTTCTTGGGTCTACTTTGCATAGAGTTTGCATGTTCTCTTCATACATACTTAAGTTCTTTCTGGGTACTCCAACATCCTTGGTAATGGAAAAGCAGGCAGAGAACCTGATATTTAAACCAGCCACATGGCTGCACTTTAAAAATGTTCATTCATAAAACTCTGGATTACACTGGAAGCCACGGGTCTCTTTTATAAAACATTGTGTATGATGGATATTAAAAGTGTATGCTTGTAGTTTGTGTGTATTAAATACACTTTTATTTTTGAGTTTTGCATTTCTTTTTTTAATAGATCCCAAATTTTATGTTAAAGTCTGCATATGCAAGTTTCAGGGCCTTGTTTTGTGCTTAAGCAAACTATATACTGTAAATGAGACCTCTGATGAGACTTGGTAAGGTTCTTGTTTGTGGTTCAGTCCAGGTTGTTCAGAAAACATAAACCAGACAGGGGTCCGACAAAGGGAAGGCCAGACTGGAAAAACCCAGGAAGCGAGGAGTTGGCCGTAATGAAAACGCTGGACATATACTCACTCTAGACTTTCAATAATCTGGCACCAACTGTAAGCCAGTATGTAAAAGCAGGTGAACAGGTGAAGAGAAGGAGCTGGTTGTGATGCCAAAGCAGATGGTTCACAGGTGCATAACATGAGGCTCATTACACAGGTGCTTGAGCAATGTGATACAAAAGCATGAATGTTAAAAAAACTGGTTTCTCAACATTGTTTTTAGATAGAAGTCTGAGCATAGTTGTCTGTCCTGCATGTCTCTGTTACCATGTGACGGACTGGAGATCTGTCCAGGGTGTACTCCGCCCTTCATCTGACTGCTAGAGATAGGCACCAGTGCCCCTGCAAACCTGCAGGGACAAGTAAGTATATTTAAATGTTTTTAAATGATCCAATTGTTCCAGCAGTCAAGACTCCAAAGGGAAATACAAAATCAAATTACCAAAGGTTTTGTGCAAATGAAAAACATACAAACACACATACTTTTTATAAGCCATACATTAAACATGAGTGCTTTTATCACCACATAGAAAAACAAAAACACTGAAACCAGACAAAACATTGTGGTTTGGCGATTTTCCTTCCTCCTTCAAGATGTTTTGACACAGTTTACTGAAAATATGAAATCAGAAAATCTAAAGGTTTTTAAGCTCAGTGAATGTCTGTGGCTGGAAGAGCCTTAGCAGGGAATACAGAGAGAAAACAATTAAGTTTCCAACATGGATAGATTGGTTTAGGCTCACAGGCAAAAGAGGGCCCGGGAGAACATCTCAGTACCTTGCAAAAGTATTTACCCACCACTTTATGTTGTTACATTTCAACCCCATAATTTCAATGTTTTCAAATCTTATTTATTGTGGGGTTTTTGCACGAAATGCTCCAAGTCAGTGAAGTAAAATGAGAAAATTTACAAACTGAAAACTAGCATGTATAAATGTATCTACTTCCTTTGGTATGAGGCCTATTGAAAATTCTGGTGCAGCCAACTACCATCAATAATCACAAAACTAGGATTAAGTGACATAACTGTTTACCATCCAAGTATATGAAGGCATCTGTAGGGATAAACATACCATCCATCGTTTTCAAATGGACAGCATTTGGTATAACAGCAAACCTACCAAGAAAGGTCATCAGCAGCACTCATAGACTGTGCAGGTAGGGCTTTTATCTTGGGGATATATGCTTTGATTGCAGCTGCTCAACAATGGAAACCCATTCCATTAAGCTCTATATGTTGTTTTTGAGCTAATCTGAAGACCACATTAAACTTGGATATGAAGTAAGAATTCTGCCAAAATGGCACAAACACTCATAAGTGGAATTTTATTTAACTACATGGACATAAACAATTCTCCACATGCATTTTAAACAAACCATTAGAACGAAATATGATGCACAAAAGCGCATGCTCCTTTTATGTGCTCACGGCTTGCTTTCCAACAAGCAGCATCCTCTTTCCTTTTCCTTTATTGATTTGTTTCTGTGCAATCATATCAACTTTTGTCACTTACCACTTGGTTACCACTAAAAAAGTGAACCACCTGTGAGTGACTACTTTTCAGGTATAATGCCTCTTCAGGCTGCTGTTTTACTTCCTTGTTGTGACTAATAACTGTAGAAAAGTCTTCAGGCTAATTTCTGTTATCTTCAGGAGTTGATTTATGACTACATATAAAACAGCCATCTCTATCATTAAGATTCGTGAAAATAAGGAGGCCGGCAGAGTTCTGGCTATGGTTTCAAACAGCTCCATAGACATATATATAAAAGAGTAGACCCTGCATTGACTGCCGCGGCGCAGACATTATGGGTACCATCTTGGGGAGGTGGATCTGCTACCCTAATCTGCTGCTTTAAACAGAACAGAAGAAGGGTGCCTCAGCACTGCAGCGCACTGTCGACATCAGGGCTCGAGGGAGAGCTTTGTAAGACATTACTAAATAAACAGCATATATACACTACATAGTATAGAAACTCCCTTTGTTGTCCCACAATGTTGTCCCTACAGCAAAAGAAGTCACAAAAATTTGGACCTTAAAAAGTGTATAAAATAATAGAATAAGTGGCAGAGTTAATATATATATATGTATATATATATATATATATGTATATATATATGTATAAATATGTATATATATACAGTGGGGCAAAAAAGTATTTAGTCAGCCACCAATAGTGCAAGTTCTCCCACT
>NW_015150679.1:889144-890651 GCF_000732505.1 Cyprinodon variegatus | reverse complement strand
ATTACCTCATTCTGTGTTCTGTATCCCATATATACACCACCTGCGCAGCTCCTCCTTGCTGGATTTTCTTTGTGCTTCTGTTACATTTTACATCTAAATTAAATCAGCAAGAAATCCTGTCTCCCTCCTCATCTCTGCATTGAGGTCCTTAACTAACTACACTAAATCTGACACTTACACTGGTCCTGCAACAACAAAAAAATCTTACTAGTCAGACCCCCCATCAGAGTTGCAATTTCAGCATAGCTTGTGTGTATTGAATTGCCAGGAATGCATTCTTCATGTGTCCATCCTTTGCATATTATACATAGCACCCATGTTTCTCCTGGGCGGCTTTTTCATAATCGCTCCAGTTTGCAGCACAAACCAGTTTCAGTGCCCTCTTGGGAGCCAAAATGCATCCTAAAGTGTGCTCACAGTAGCCAAAACGTGTTCTACTTAAGGACCCTCTCAGGAGCCAAAACGGGTGCTTAAGTTCCTCTACAGTAATCATTTATTGGATACCATTTATTACTTTGTACTCTAAACTACTCAAAACCAAAATAATCAGGTTTGTGTTTTTTTTTAACCTTTTTGTAATGTCTGGTTTCTGATGTGAAAAGCATATACACACTTATGTCATTATCTCTAAATAAGAGGCACAAACAAACGGGAAGAAAATAAGTTTGAACTTTAAGAAAAGCTAAATTAACTAGAGCGTTGCTGCTTTTATCCGGTCCTTTACAGCCAACACATACTTAAACATTTGCTTCGTGTTAAAACAAGAGTTTTCTTGCTAATCTGACACTTCATAAGTATTTATTAAGCAAAACATCTCTGAATAGTTTGTTCTCATTAGCTCCAGACTGAAACAGCTGCATACCGCAATTAATGAAGCATTTGAGCCCATTTTAGCTGCCGGGGACCAAAGCGGGGGTTCATTCAGAGTGGATGACTAAGCATGGGTTTAGATTAAAAAGCTCTCGATGTTTTCTCATTTTTCTTTATCCTGTTGTTGCGTGGATAATGGTGAGCAACTAGTTACCTGATAAATACACCGTCATGCTCATATGGGACAGGTGAGCGTGTGAGACTTTCAGGACAAAACGTATTTCTAATTACGGGCCCTCTCGGGAGCCAAAACACAACCTACAGTAAAGTTTCCTCTCAGTGTCATGATTTTATCAAGGGCTCTGACCCACATGCAGAAAACCAATACAGAGAGACCAGGGGAAATTTTAACAGGTTTGTTGAGAAGGTTGTGATGAATCCAGTGTAGCTCTGAACACTGCTCAACTTGAACTGGAAAGTGAGGGGAAGACACTGCGGTTAGTTCAGGCTCAGTGGGAAATTTGATTCTCGAACTTGAAGAGGTTAATGGGTTGCAGACTCACGATTCCAGAAAATGATTGACTCTTATTGACTCCAGTCGGTGTGGGGTGTTCCAGTGTTTGTCTTCTTCGGTGGAAGGTGGACAGGGTTTACCCGGGATGCGGTTGTTTGAAGGTGAACGGAGAAGCTGACTGCC
>NW_015150679.1:886025-887284 GCF_000732505.1 Cyprinodon variegatus | reverse complement strand
GCTCAGCTTGATTCTCACAAGATACTTCCAGGGAAGAGAAGGTCCGAAACATTCAGTTGCAGGATGACTTCCTGCCGAGAGGCAAAGACAAAAACAACGAGGTTAAGACTCAGTTAGACAAAAACTCAGTTTGACTCAGCAAAACTCAGCTTGGCTAGAGTACCCAAAACTGGCAAACACTCTGGCTTTTTAACAAGGTAACCCTCTGCAGGTGTGTGAGGAGGCGAACCAGAATCAGGTGCCGCCTGGTGGAGGATGGAAGACAAACACAAAACACAAACCACAAAGACTGGAATCCTAACACTCAGAACTAAAACACATCCTAAGCTGCCCTCTCAAGAGCCAAAACATATCCTAAAGTTCCCCCTCAGGAGCCAAAACACATCCTAACATGTTCTCACAGTATCCAAAACATGTTCTAATTAAGGGCTCTCTTGGGAGCCAAAACAGATCCTAACCTGCCCTCTGGGGAGCCAAAATGCATTATAAACTGCCCTCCCAGGAACCAAAACGCCTCCTAAACTGCCTTCTGGGGAGCCAAAACACATCCTAAACTGCCTTCTCGGGAGCTAAAACGCCTCCTAAACTGCCCTCTTGGGAGCCAAAACACATCCTGAACTGCCTTCTCGGGAGCTAAAACGCCTCCTAAACTGCCCTCTTGGGAGTCAAAACACGTTCCCTTTTAGGAGCCAAAACACATCCTAAAGTGTGGTTCCCTTTTAGGAGCCAAAACACATCCTAAAGTGTGCTCACAGTAGCCAAAACCTGAGCCCTTGATTTTACGTTATTACATCATGCTCTATTTACCCATATGAGTTCTGAAGATATTTGGTTTTGTTATACACACTCCGCTTTGTTTAAAAAAAATATAAATATAAAAAATATAACCGCGGATGTCTGGGGGACAGTGATTCACCTACTTGTTATGAATGCTGGCGTACCATAAATGATAAATTATGAGCAGTTTAGTTTGTGCCTTCAACTAGTTGCCCATAGGAAGACATTACGTGGATATAACAAAACTGAATATCTTCAGAACGGCTCCAAATGACACAAAACTAATATGGGTGAGTAGAACATGATGTGATAACGTAAAATCAAGGACCCAATGTAAAATAAAACGGTGTTCCCCTTTATGGGTCCTCTTGGGAGCCAAAACTGGTGCTAAAGTGCCCACTACAGTAATTATTTTCCACAAACGTTATGGATACCATTTATTACTCTAAACTAATCAAAACCAAAATAATCAGGTTTGTGTT
>NW_015150679.1:871201-885845 GCF_000732505.1 Cyprinodon variegatus | reverse complement strand
CGGGAAGAAAATAAGTTTGAACTTTAAGAAAAGCAAAATTATCTAGAGCTTTTATCCGGTCCTTTACAGCCAACACATACTTAAACATTTGCTTCGTGTTAAAACAAGAGTTTTCTTGCTAATCTGACACTTCATAAGTATTTATTAGCCGGAACGTCTCAGAATAGTTTGTTCTCATTAGCTCCAGAATGAAACAGCCGCATACCGCAATTAATGAAGCATTTGAGCCCATTTTAGCTGCCGGGGACCAAAGCGGGGGTTCACTCAGAGGGGATGACTAAGCATGGGTTTAGATTAAAAAGCTCCCGGTGTTTTCTCGGTTTTCTTCATCCTGTTGTTGCGTGGATAATGGTGAGCAACTAGTTACCTGATAAATACCCCGTCACGCTCATCTGTGACAGGTGAGCGCGCGTGACTATCAGGACATGTGCACGAGACGCTCAGTTCCTTCATCGCTCAGTTGGAAACAGTTTTTGGCACACAGAGCAGCGAGAGGCCAGTGACATCAGCAGCAGCAGCCTTTAAAAAGCCTCCCTGCTCACCGGCTGGAGGTAGAGCGGAGACAGCAGCAAAGGGACGCACACTAATGGAGACAATGGACCTAAATTACTCCCCTAAAATGAGGAAACCCAGGACAACATGCTGCAATATAAAGGTAAGAATTAGTTTAGCCTTTTAACTATATAAAAAAAAAAAAAAAAAAAGGTGGTGTTCTAACGCCCCACACTCAATGTTTATAGAACTGTTTGGACGTTTTATTTCTCTGTGAATTGCATAACTCAAGAGTCAAAGTCTAACCAGGCATGTTAGTTCACATTTCCCTCTATAAATCTTATCAGCCTGTCCTCATTATAAACACATTGCTTTACGTTTGTTAACAAGCGCAAACATGTGTTTTGTTTAAAAAAAAAAAAAGTTTATTCAAATCCACTTAGCAAACTTGTCTATTACTGATATCTGAAATCAGAGGCGTAGCCAGAAAATCCTAATAGGGGCGACCGAAAGGCACCAGAACCTCAGGGGTCAATCTACACTGTTCCAAAAGGAACAAGCACAACATCCATATTGTCTAAATAAAGAAAAAACTATACTTTCCTGCAACCTTTGCTAACAAACACATATATTTAAACATCTATGCTGTGTAAATAAAATGTATAGTTGACTAAATTCTTTCAGGTTTGAGTTCTGGGGCAAACATATTTTCCATTGTCATTAATCATAAATAATCATTCTGCAAAAAATGATATTTAAATCTACTAATATCAACATTTAATTAATTTTTAAGTTATTATTAAAGTAGCTATTTATCTATGATTTCACTGAAGACTTCTAGATGACTTGCAGAGGCACATAATTTTAATTTTTACCCCAAATAATTCAAAATTTTGTTCTGAAAATAGCATTAATTCTGTATCTATACTCTTTAATGTTTGTATATTGATGTGCATAATTAACCACAGTGTTTCTGTTGGCAAGTAGTTTTTATTATATGAAAAATGTAAATTTTAAATAAGTTTGAACATTCCCCTTCAGAGTATTACTGCTGCCACCATATGTATTACAGGGGAACAATGGTAGGGGTGGCCACTGATTGGCTAAGGATGGCCATGGCCACCCCTGGCCCCCCATCCAGCTACGACCCTGTCTGAAATTAAGGTACACTGCAAAATAATGAAATGTAAATAAGTATGTTTTTCTTCAAATAAGTTCTTTTTTTTTACTTGATGAGGTAAGAGACACTTTGCCAGTGGAACAAGACAATTTACATTAAAAAAAAAATGTATCTTCTTATGTCAAATGTCTTATGTCTAATTTTAAGAGTAAAAATACTCATTCCATTGGCAAATCATCTTATTTACCTACTGAAATCCAGGCTAAATACACTTAAGTAGTTTTTGCAGTGTAATAAATGCTGCTTCTAGGAACCATATAACTCTGAGACACTATCCCCTTATCAATCATTCAGCAATAAATCTGACTTTAATAAATCATAGTTATGACTCATCTATCTAATAGTTATGACCTATTATTTAATCTTTGTGGTTAAAGTGATTGTAGTTAAATATGACGGACTAGGTCAATTTCCAGGGTGTAGCCTGCCTTTGGCCCAATAATCATCAAGATAATATACTAGCAGGTGTACTTAAGTAACAGAAAACTATGAGAAGCAATAACTTACGTTTACTTGTAGGCCTATGTGGCAATTTATTTTTTGGCATGCATAAATGGTGCAGAGTTGATCTGCAAAGGTTGATCCTTTTAAGAAAATAAGTCAAACAGAAAGTAGGTGGGAAATGTTTTACTTACTGGTTGAGTAAAATTGTTCAGATAAAAAGTGTATTTGTTTTATTTTCTTTTTAATGTGGATAGTAAAGAAGAGAGTATTGAATTAACTGGAGAAAATAAAAGGTTGCTGTCATAAATATGTCTGCAATGCTTTTAGATGGAAGCTGAAACCAGAAAGACCTGACAGGAAAACTAAAAAACTCAGCCAATGATCGGCTTCAGAGCGATGAATTATTTTTATACTGTTACAGTAAGAAGACGACTTATTGAACGGCCATTAGTGGCAAGATGCTTCCATAACAGGCTGCTGTCGATACAAACTGCACTTGGAGAAGTTACTGTTGGCTTGTTTAATACCACTGGCTTAAAGAGAAATGGACCAACGTGTGTTTTAGGCTAAAAACTAAGAGATTTACACATACAGGTTTTTTAAAGGAAAAGTTCGATCATATTCAGAATTCGAACTTCTGAAAGTACTTTAAATATAAAATTATTACATACTGTTGAAGAAATTATTAGTGTTTTTTAATTAAGAGTCATTTTCTTTTTAATGTCCTTTACTGGAGGCATCCGTGTTTGTCAAAAACTCTACCGCCACCCAAGGGTGTAACATTGTGATGAAAGTTGGTGGTGACGCTTTAAGGGTGGGGGCTGATGGACCTACAGTTACTCAACCCCAACGCTTTCATTTTCCAAAAATGAGCTCAAACATATATTTATTGAATGCTTTCCTATTGTTGAGAACACAAGATAACTATAATACACTGCTATTTATATTCATAGATAGTTAGAGAGATGTCTTTTAGTTCATTATATATATATATATATATATATATATATATAGGGCCCAAAAACATTAATGTATAAAAAAATAATGGATAACTGCCGATTCCGATGCCAAAATCCATATATCATGCATTGCTAGAAGTACAATTTCAATTCCATCCATCCAGAAAAAATATGGATATGCTGCATTTTAAATATAGCATAGCATTTTTTTTTCTTGTAAACTTTCTGGTAAACTTGGAGATATATTTTATTGCATGTTGAATATCCCAGTAAATCTGTTTCACCTTTAAATCTGCAGCTCTCCCTACTTCTCTCTGTGCTCTGTTTAAAAAGATTTATGAACCTATTTACTAATATAATGATGCCAGAAACAAAATCTCAAGATATGTAGAAGCTCTGCAGCCTCTTTCTGTCTGTTCAATAAGAAAACGTGTTCATTTTAACCTGTAACTGGGAATCATGGTCCTCTGAGAAGCCAAGATTTTTTAACTAGTAAAGAAGAACAAACTATGTTTTCTCAAGCTTCTTGCATTATAATACTAACTTATATAAATTTACAATCTGTTGCCATTTTTAGCTGAAAAAGCTCTGTATGTCTAACAAACAGATTTCTCTGTGGCATGATCTCTAATGTATTTAACTTTTACTTAAACATGGAAGTAGCTGCTGGTTAATATTCACTGAGTGCTGCTGTGTCTCTCCTCCTCCACGTAGCTACTTTGTACACAGCGAAATGCGACTGCAAATCAGATGTCTCAAAGCGTCCGATCCGATGATGTTACACAGAGAGGCGGGACACGAGAAAACAAAACGCTCTGAGCACATATAGCTGCACCCAACCTTTGTTACCTTTAGCTAAAGTAAATAAGTAGAAAGTGGAAAGAAAGCAGAGATTATTGGCGGGGACTGTCCCCACCAGTCCTTCAGAAAGTTAGGCCTATGCTGCCACCTACCGGTTTGTGATGTCACTGTGAGGTATCGGCTGTTGAGCAAGTCCCAAGGCTGTATCTGCTGTTTGTCACAACGCGCTATTATCCAAGTCATCCTGAAAACATTCAACTTCGAAATGTTGGCTACATATTATGTGTGTTTCTCTGACCAGAAGTTTGATGGCAAATCCTCCCTCTTCAAGTTGCAATCCAACGACGAACTCGTTGATCTTGAAATAACTTTTTTTCACTTTTACCCAATGTATTACATCCAGCTGCCATGCACGTGGACGTTGTCACTTTAACCATTATACAGCCCTATTATAAAGTGGGGAGAATGGCGCTAGGCTTACCGCACCGTGACGCTACTGCTAAAAGATATCAGGAGTGAGGTGTCATTATATATTTGGGCAAAAATGGCCGTTCCCAGACTCGGTGATCACAACGAAATTTATTACCTTTATTTTTTTACTTATTAAAGCTACATTTATTAAATCACCACAAACATATTAGTTTTAGGTATAGATAATGATCACTTAAATATTCCTTGCTGATTGGACTGGACTTTTCCTTTAAGGCTGATCCCGATTTTTTTTTACATTAGTCTATCCGATTCCAAATATGTGCTGCTGATATTTTTGGCCTCATTCTTAGAGACAATAATGCTTTTTTTCCCTCCATTCACATGATGAAAATGGCACAATAGTAAGAAAGGTTACACAATTCTCAATTTAAACAATAAAAACTAATATTTATAAACAAATCAAACTACCCATTAACAATGGATAGTAAATAGAGGCAGTCACAATGCATGTGCCTTACGTAATCTCAAGGTATGGCTGTTTCAGTGGTTCCCAAACTTTCTCTTTTGTTCACAAGAAAGTTTATGCTCCCCTTCCATCTCTTACCCTGCTCCAATCTTTTCAACATTTAAATAAAATGAAGAAAAGTCAGAATCAGTAAATTCCAGGTTTAGCTGTTTTTTCTCCAACATTACTATCAATATAAATACATAAAAACTTTTAAACTGGGTAATTTATTAAAATAATTTTTACAGCGTACCCCTGCAATTACAATTTGAAAACCCGGGGGGTGCATGCATATAATGTCCAATACTGATACAATACAAAAACCCAAAAATGTCAGCTGGCCGATGTATCGGTTTATCCTGTTAAAAACAAAACTGTTGGCTTAAGGTCTCTCTGATATGACAGAGTATTAGGGCAAGGATAGAGATTTTTTTCTTCTGTTTCGAGAAGAAAGTTGTAATATAACGAGAATAAAGTTGTAATATTACAAGAATGAAGTCATTGTACAACAACCCGTTTCAGAGAGAAAACTTCAAGCTCCGACCAGCATATGACGGCTGACCAGCTCCACCAAACAGCAACCACAGAGTCCACTTTGACCTGCTGCCAAATTTGATGCTGCTGTGCTAAAAGATTTCCTTATTTGTCAAACCAGAGCTAAAGTATAACTTCACATGATGCTCGATATTCCTCATTTTAGGGAAGACAGTGCTTCTTATAGGACTTGTCATAAAATAGAACTTGTTTCTCATAATTTTAGGACTTTTTTTTTTGTAATATTCAGACTTTATTCTCAGTGTGACTTTATTCTCGTAATTTTACAAATTTATTCTCAGAATGTTACGACTTTTTTCTCGTAATGTTACAACATTATTCTCGTAATGACTTAATTCGTACAACTCTATTCTCGCAATTTTATGTCTTTGTTCTCGTAATTTTTTATGACTATTCTTGTTGTGACTTTTTTCACGTAATTTTACAACTTTATTCTTGTCATATTCCGACTTTATTCTCGTAATTTAAGACTTTGTTCTCATAATGTTATGACTTTATTCTCATAATGACTTAATTCGTACTACTTCATTCTCGTAATGTTATGACTATTCTCGTTGTGATTTTTTTCTTGTAATGTTACAACCTTATTCTTGTTAAGGTACGACTTTATTCTTGTAATTTTACGACTTTATTCTTGTAATGTTACGACTTTTTTCTCGAAATAGAGGAAGAAAAAAAAATTTCTAGCCTGGCCCTAATACTCTGTTGGCTCTAAAGACATCCGGGTAGGAAGATGCTTCGTTAAGCATCACATGGATCAAAGACCAGCTTGAATATTTTGAAATACTACGTGTTGCTTTCTGGTAAGGAGGAAATGTTCTGAAATGGGGGTTTCAGCAAGATCACGTCCTGAAAGACAACAGGATGTGGTCACTGTTCCCTGACCAAAAAGTCAGTGAATTATTTTTTTTAAATAATACATATTATTATTCTGAGATTGGGTCATATAAATCGCTATTTTACAACTTCATTTAATAATGAAAAAAAAAGGGGATTGTTATCCCAGTGGCAGAAATAGGCCTTCATACAATGTCTGTGGAATGTCGGTCATCTTCTAATGGCTCTAACTTAAGGAAGGAGTTGACAGCTTTGTTTCATCGTCTCACTGTGAGAAAAATACACATTTTCAGTAACTAAAAAAGGTCTCTCTGTTCAGTCAGCTCATCCACGTCCAGTTTGGTTGCATTTTGAGTCATTAAAATCTTTAGTGGATGGAAAATGTATGCATGTCCAGTGCGTGCTAGAAGGAGTTTTTCATCATTGCATTGCAACAATGGAAGAGAAACTCTGTGTTCCAGGACTGTGAGTAATAATGAGGCAAAGGTTTGTTTTGTGTTTTTTTTTTTTGCACTTTGTCAGTTGCCTTAAAAAATGTGACAAGAAGCAGCTTTTCTCTGACCACAACTTTGGTCACAACCATGTTACAGACAGTGAAGACATTCTCTTTGTCATTTCCTAAAGAGCAAGAGATCCTTCAGATCTGAAACCTTATCTTTGGCTCATGGTCTTTTTCATGGTTGGGTAACCTTACGTAAGCTGGCATGCTGTTTGACATATTTCACCTTCTGTTTTTAAGAAGGCTCTGTTGAAACGGCGAGTTATACATATGGGTGTGTGGATGAGAAGTCAGCGAAACTGCAATGGTCAGCACAGGCAGGGTCATCTTATTCACTTTGGGTGTTCCTTGTAAACCTTCCCTGATTATACTCAGCATGAACCCCTATGGTGGTATATTTAGATAACGGGTTGGGTTCAAAATAACAAACCGAGCTGCAGAAGATGTGTTTTTAAGTTTCCACAGAGATGCAGTGGCACAGGCTTATGAAAGTTCATTGCTCCTGCTTGACTTTTGCAGCAAAAAAAAAAATTAAAAGCTGTTCTATTCCTCTTGAATGTAAATTATGTCAGCAAACTATGGCCAAAACAAACAGATATATTTTCATTGTTCCTTGACACATTGCAAACAGCACTGTTAGAGCCTTTTCTTTCTATTTGCTCAGGTTCGTGAGCTTTTGTACTTTTCTCTGCTTTGAACTCCGCCGCACCTTGTCCTCACTCAAGTCAGATTCTTTAACCCCCTTTAGCTTCAGGGTGTAACTCAAAATTATATATATATATCCACCTAAACAGCCCTTCAGCTGTTTCTACTTGAGCAATTTAGAAAATGTTGTAAATCTTGTCTTTATTTTGTTTTTTTGTCGCTCTTGTTTGAATGGACAAAATTGTTGTGAAACATAAACCAACTTCTGCTTTGATGTGAGTCATAGTATTATTACTGACCTCATGTGTGACTCTTGATGAGTTTTAGAGAAAGTTTCTAAAGACAATGATGTGCTACTATGACCGTGAAAAAATAAGCTGATAGGGAGAACTTCTAAGAAGGAAACACAACAAATGTAACGGGAAGCTTTGCTTCCACATTTCAAGGAACTTGGCCCAGTTACTATTTAGTACTACTAAAGTGGTTTACATTTTGTCATTATTAATACAGACTTTGTTCTGTTTTGTTGGAATTTTATAATTATTATAAAAAGTTAACTATGGAAGAAATTTATATGGTTAATAGAAAATCTTACAGATAAAAATCTAAAAATTGTTACTTGAAATGTTACAAATTGTATTTTAAGAGAGCATTACTACCACGTATTATATAAGAGTTGTATAAGATAGAGAAAACATGTGGATTAGGGAGGTCTGATTAAAATAATGTGAAGAGAAACCAACAATCCGGATGTGAAACATGGTGGTGGCAGCATCATGCTATGGTGATTCAGAGATATGGTAGCTGAACCGGATGGCTGGAATAATTTAGCCTACAATAGTTAAACCCTTGTGTCTCTATGTATGTAAAACAAAGTTTTGCTGCTTTATCTGCAACCAAATGTTCTCAAATTAGGACTCAATGTTTAGATGTTCAATTGTAAAAACAGAAAAATAAAACATTGTGTTAATGGATTAAATAAAACCCCAATTAACTAAGTGAAGGTTTGCAGTTCTAACATGACAAAATGTACAAAGATCAGTAGAGAAACGACCTAGCAAGGCATTGTATTGGTTCAAAGGAGCACACGAAATGGGATAAAATGAGCCAAATGAAATAATCAAACAGGACATGAAAGTTTCTGTGGTCAGTACGAGCCAAAAACATGGAAGATCAGAAGCAGAACCTCTGGTTTTCAAATGCATCTTCTGGCTTTAAAAAGGAAGACACCTCCTGCTTTCTTATCAGCTCAGTCAGAGGCGCTCAGGTGCGATGGTATGAGGGCTGACGTGGGAGAGATAGAAATCAGAATCATGCCAGTCTGGACTGTGGCACATTTTATCGACTCCTCCGCAAAGATATGGCTCACGTTTTTGATCGTTATCACTGAGAAAATGTTACATTGCAAGCTAAAAATCGGCATTTCTGATATGAAACGTGGCCCCATTGCTGACATAATTATTCAAATCTATAAGCCACTGTTGCTCTGTTCTGTTCAGAAGGACCTATTGTGCGGGAAACCTGTTTAATGTTTGTTAACAATAAAGGGAGGCGATCCGGCTTGTATCCTGAGACATCTCACAGCGGCTCTGTCTTTGTTACAGTTTTTGAAAAAAGTAGGTCATAGTTTTTATATTTAGGGGGAGAAAAAAACCAAAACAATAAATCTATTCCTGTGACATCAGCTCTCTCTCCTAAATCAAAGTGATTGAAAACTTTAAGAGAACTTCCTGTAATTCATCCCTTCTCAGCAGGTTGAAGCTGAGGACAATATCATCCTGAAAGAATGTTCAAAACAGGATCACTGTGATCCTAACGCGTGCAGCATGCTCCCATTCAGACAAATGTATCTCAATGAAATGTTATATGGTAAAATTCTATTTATTTTCTTTATATTAGTAAAAAATAAATAAAGCAGATATGCTGAATAGATTTATCATGCACCACATATTTTCTTGAAGATATGTCGTTCAAATTTGATCATAAAAAGCTAGATTAGGCCCATAAAAAATGGGCTTTAAAAATACAAACATGCTTTACTGTAAGGTGTTTCCATGGACTTTGTATAAATTAAATAACTTTAGCATAATTAACAATAGCATCAATAGCAGAGTTCAACTAGTCTGTGTTGGCCAGTAAAGCCCAGTGGTTATTAAAGCAGGGGCTGATACCTGCAGACTGAAGTCATGTCACTTGGATTGGAGTCATTCATTTTATGACTTTAAATGATCCAACTGACTGGACATGTTTTCTGAAAGATTTGACCTGATCATAAGAAGGTTCGTCTTAAAATATATGTAAACATATTTGTACAGAGTAAACATATTTTGCACAGAGCAGATCTTCAAATAAGGTGATCATATGCAGATCATTGTCTAATGAACTATCCATATAAATTAATGATTGGGCATGCAAATGTAGTCTTTACTACATTCAAAGCATCTTTTGCAGTGTTGCCACAGGAGTAAAGGAGGTATTGGTACAATGAGAGAGAATGGAAGGAGGGTCTGAGTGTACATAAACATATTTAGACCATCAGCAATCACAATAGTAGGATAATATTAATAGAGAAAAAAATATCTATGCAGGTTTGCACAAAATAAAGCAGCTGGAAAGCAGGCAATCTATATACAATTAAGACAACAGAAAAAAATGACTGAACTTTAATATTATGGCATTTTATGAAAAAACTGAATATTAAAATAGCCAGAAAAAATATGTCTTTTTAGATACTTGAGATTGGCTACAAGGTGCACTGAAAATGTTATTTAGTATTGTCATTTATTTAGTTTATATATATATATATATATATATATATATATATATATATATATATATATAATTATCATTATTACTTCCATGGCTTTGAACCTCACCTGTCTTCTACAGCCATTCTCAAATTCTCTGTTAAACAAATTTCACATTTTAATGGGCCAAATCAGTTTGCACATTTTAACATTGTGCCTCCAATCTTTGTAAATCACCTGCAACAGACTCATTTATTGCTTGTACTATATGTTTAATTTAGCACCTCTTATTTGCAATCTGTGAAACTCAAATGAACCAAATTAGAATAAAAATATATATCATATCAAGGATTTGTTGGGCTACTGTATAAAGCCTCGCTATCCCTGACATTTTCAATTGAAAAAACTTCCTGGATGGGAAGCGAACTTCTTCAAAGTTGGAAACAAAAAAAAGTGGATTGTTTTTTATTTTCCTTTTTTTTGGGATGACCATGGCCTAAATCTTACCAGCATCCCAGGGGTAATTTATTTGAGGTGCAACTTCCAAAAACTAAATGCAATATTGAGACGATGCACAATAAAATCACACAGGGACAATAAACTTTTCAACTTTTTATGAAGATGCATAAAGATATAAGGTGGTACCTTAATAAAGAATCAAAAGAAATTGAAATTTGAAGTTTCAGATTTGGGACTCAAGAGTTATCTGCCTTGACTTGAAGCAGTCTTTCCTTGACATTTTGCCACTATGGAAATATGTCACTGTTTACATACATGCTGATGGGATGTCAATCAGCATAGACAACATCCTCTCAGTTAGATTAGGATTTCATTCCTGCCACTGTCTTGCAGCTCTTGCACTAATCCTTGCTCCAACATACCTGAAACAAAAGGCCAAATTACCTCCTAATAGGCATGTTGGTTTTGCTGGGGCCTTGCCATTAACTATTTGTTTGTTTCAGGTATGTTTAGATTAGATTAGATGAACTTAATTGATCTCACAGTGAAGAAATTCACTGGTCACATATTGGCATAGTAATGAAGGTGCAAACAAGGAGGAAAAGGTGCATTAAGATTGAAGGGGGGTGCACACAGTGGTACTTGAGGGCAGATGTTGTCTACCCCTGCTTTAGTGTATTGGACTGAACGTCACAAACTTGAAGTCTAAAATTCAAAGTTTCCTTTAATTCAAAAGAAAGGTGTATAGAACACTGAGCAACAGTCCATTTTTTTGGTTACCTAGTGCTGGTCAGACATCTATGATGTAGTCTCTGGTTCAGCAGTGGCTGCCCCAAGGCAGTGCTTATCTGTGTTACTGTAAATCTTTTTTAAACACACTAAATTGTCCTTTAATATGATTGAATAGAGCACTCTCTGGACAGCTGACCTCCTCAGCTGTTACCTTCATGGCTTTTCCCCTTATAGACAGAGTCAAGTCAAGTCCCTACTTTTCTCTAGAGTTCCCTTGGCCATAAATACATTTTCTATTAAAAAAAGCAATTTGGTCTGTAATATTGTAATAATCCAAAAAACAACAGCATGGATTTTCATCGGCTAAATCAGCAATAATCATCAAAATGAACAAACACAACAAATATGTAACCCAGGGTGTAGTGGTTGGTGCTATTAGAGTGAGCAGCGAGTGATGAGCTGCTCACTCTAACAGCAACAACCATTTGTAGATTTCTTCTTGTTTGTTGGGGTTTTCATCTCACCATAACATCTGCTGCGGCTCTAACCGTTGATATGATTCATTACGTGTATTAAGTTTCTCTGTGCTTCTGATGTGGCTCAATATAAAGCCTTCATGTGTCTCACAAACCACAACCACTGTCCCTTTTCTGCAAACTGCTGAACCGCCTCAGCCTGGCCTCTTCGCTGTATCCAAACCCCTAAACCTGAGCTCTTTCTCTAGTGTCACAATTTCAAATCTCTTTTCAATAAAATTTGTCACGTTTTTGTATCTACCACCTTCAGCTCTAAACATAACACCTTCATCTACACAAAATTGCTTGTCCTTTCTGATATTAAATATTTCGTCCAAAGCAAACCTCCTTTTCTCTAGGCTGTCCTCCACCTGCTTGCTACTCTATAAAGATCAAAATGTCATCTGCAAACGTTGTAATCCATGGGGATCTGTAAATGGTAAATGCCCTGTACCTATGAAGCAAGACAACTTGACCAAAGCGCTGTACAGCACATTCAGGCATTCACCCATTCACACACACATTCACACATTGATGGTAGCAAGTAGAATTGCAGCCAGAGCTGCCCTGGGGCACACTTACAGAAGAGAGGCTGCCGTACCCTGGCACATCCAGTCCCTCCGACCACCACCAGTAGGCAATGTGGGTGAAGTGTCTTGCCCAAGGATACAATGACACTGAAAGCTGGAGCTGGGGCTTGAATGGACAACCCTCCGTTTGCAAGGCAAATTCCTTCAGCTGACACCACTGTCTTGCTGTGCATGATCTTGTATGCTAACATTTTTATTACCAATACATACTGAATCGAAACCTATCACTTATCATTTAAGCCACAGATGGGTACTGGACATGCCAGCTCTAAGTAAATTACATAAAAATTCTTCCTGCATGTTTATCAAAATATTTCAAAAATCTATTACTTCTTGTTCCGTAGGTCCTTGACTTTAAAGGGGTCATAGAATGCAAAACTGAGTTTACATTGTCATAGATGAATGACGATAGTTCAGTGGGTTAAATAGACGTACAGAGAAGTTCGAACCCCATTGACACCTCCTTTCTCTGCAAATCTCAGAATTCTAAACTTCCACCATAAAACGGGCGAATCCAAACGAAGCACCGAGTTGAAGCACTCGGGGATGTTGCCTTATTTGGTTCTGGCCTGTACATTTCTCACGCCGAGAAATTTACTTACAGACCAGCCCACTGGTTCACTTGCCCAAGGGCGGGGGGGATTGGTATGAAGTGTCGACCACTAGGCCGCTGACTTAACCTCAGCAGAGAGCGATGCGCCGCCGGTCCTTAGCCAGAGGAGGGGTGCCGGTAATGCAGGCGGGGGGAAGCACAGTGCCGCCGGTGTTGGGTCGGGTTCAGTCGCTCTGTCCCCCTCTGGCTCCCTGTCCCCGTCCAAACCAGTGCCGGAGCCGATGGCTCGGTTCGAATGCCCCGCTGTGTTTCAACTACGTGCTGCACTGTAGTCGGCCAAAGTCCCAGACAGTTTTGAAATTCCCCCCCATACATTTTCTTAGGTATTAAAAGTAGGATATGTCCAGGAAAAAGAGGACGTCTGGTCACCTTACCATATCAGCAATTTGGATGTTTCAGTGAGTGAGTGCTTGTTGCTATGATGCGTCTTTGCTCAGCAGCTTCGCTTGTTGTAAAGCAACCAATCAGTGCACAGCTCATCTAAATATTCATGAGCATACCATAAAAGGAAGAAAACCTGTTGTTTCATTCTAGGGCTTTTAACCAGGCTTGAATTAGGGCTCATAGAACAGCAAATATGTCATTTTTTAGCCCAACCAATGTTACACACCCTATTCAGAGACCTTAAGGACCAGCACCAAATACCCTATAGAATCATTCTATCACCCCTTTCATGCAGAGCTTTTCTTTTCAATCAGTGAATATAAATTCAGCATAAGTAATATCTCCTATCCACCTTACATTACATCAAGGATAGTAAGCTTTTTTGTTTGTTGATTCATTACCAATTAGATGTCCTTTCTCTGGTTATAAGAGAAGCTTTCGTGGAGTTCAGTGGCTTGAAGTCTTTGTCGAAGTCGAACTGAAACAATGAGGACTAAACTAGGTCTAAGGTCAGATTTAAACTTTTAGTCACGATCTACTGTAAGTCTTGCACAAAAGACATTCTTTGCCTGCATGAACATTTAGGTCTTGTTGAAACATTTAGACAAACGGGCACTGCTTGATAGGAAATGAGGATGAAATATGTACAAGCATCTATTGTGTGTGCTTACAAGCCAGAAAGCCAGGTTTTAATGGGAGAATTAACTGTTCTGAGGGTACTCTGTAGTTTATTCTCCTCTTGTCCACCTGGCAGCTGCTAAACAAAGTGAAATCCTGGATTTATTCCTGTTTTCTTTTCAAATTCCCTCCTAATCTCCTTACGTATCTTCAGCGTCACTGGGTTATTCATACAGAGAATCTATGAGGGCCTCATAACAGCACATGGCTCCTTTTGCAAGTCCTCAGAAGTCCTATAACCAAATGGATACATGTGGCGTATGGAGTAACAAAGAGCTGAAGATTTATCACCAAGAATATAATCAGTGAATCAGTTGCTGCTCTGTAAGAGATATAGGTTTATGCTGGTGAAGATTCTCAGTCATCCAGGTCATAATCATTCCAAAAAAACAGTTGAAAACAATCCACTGGACTTTGTTTCCAAGTCTAGACGTTTCACTTCCCACCCAGGAAGCTTTTTTTTTGAACAGCCAGCGCATTTTGAATTGAAAAAGCTTCCTCGATGGGAAAGTTGAAAAACAAAGTCCAGAGGATATTTTTTTTCGGGAAATGGTTTAGGATTTACAGGTGCTGGTCA
>NW_015150679.1:848236-869701 GCF_000732505.1 Cyprinodon variegatus | reverse complement strand
GAATATAATATACAAGTTTCACTTTTTAAATGGAATTACTGAAATCAATCTACTTTTTCATGATATTCTAATTTTATGACCAGCACCTGAAGTTTGTTGGAAAATATGATTTTTTTTTTTTTTTTTCAATCTGTGACCACCTATCCTTTGACAGGTCTTTAAAGTCTTCAGTCAAGTAGTATCTTTCTACCAAAAACACAAAAATAAACATGTTGATATAGAAATAAATCAATATAAACCAAGCTTTTTCATTCTGATATTGTTTACTATCTCTGTTTTAGAGCCAGAAATTTATTTTCTAATTCGGCAAGATCAGCAGACATAAACAATATTGTACGCCATCGCCATCTGCTTGCAGTTTTCACTCATGCATCCAACAACTTACCAGCCTCATTGAACGCTCATATTTTACTCTGAGCGCTACTTCTATCTAACCCCTATTGGATACTTTTCTTTTTCACACCTCCGCTGGATGTTGCTTGGCTCCATGACTTCCTGTTTGACTTTTTGTGCACCTGCATGGCGAGTACCAATAATACGGATACCATTTTGAGAGCCAACTATTGTCAGTCATTCCAGGTAGGCAATAAAAAGTTCTACTGGATTCACTTTGTATTAGTCTTTTTCCTGCTTCACAAAGGTAGGCAGCAGCTTGTCAAAGCCATGATGGCAATTATTTTACACCCAGGTAGTATGCAGTTCTTCATATATATATTCACACTTCAATTACAAACAAATGGTATCAGTATCGGCCAATACTGCTCAGCCAGGTATCTGGGCCAAAAAATGGCATTGGCGCAACACTACTTTTAAGTTTACTAACAAATGGAAACAAAAAGGGTTTTAGTTCTTTTAATCTAAAATAATATATTTATTTATTGTAAAGCTTGTATATTAAAACAAAACTAAAATTTTGCAACAAAGTCATCAGGAGATGTGAGACCAATAACAAAAGTTGTACCCAGATTGCTATTTGCTGTAGTACATTAGGTATATAAAACACCTCCTGAATGGAGGAGGATTGTTTGGGCTTGTTTGAAGCAACAGAGCTTGGAAATTCTGCCAACACTGAACCTCTTTGTTTTCTAAACTGTTTTTCTCTCCAATCTTTTGATAGCTACAGTTTACAGAAGGGCATCCTCCTCTAGTCCAGCTGCCTTTAACCATAACAGCATGAACAATTATCACCTAGAATTGAGAGACTAACTAATCCTGTCTTCATTGCAGCTGTTTGTCCTTTGCCACGGGCTCCTGCAGTTCTCCCAGCTGCTCTACAGCGCCTACTTTAAGAGCACCATCTCCACCATCGAGAAACGCTACGGCCTCAGCAGCTACTCCTCAGGAACCATTTCCTCTCTCAACGAGGTAGGAGCCAATAACAACACCTCCGCCTGCCTTGTAGGACTGTGATAGTGTGAATTTATTATTTTTTTTAAGGGATACTGATGACAAAGGGGAAATAAAGTGCAAGGAACACATCAGAGTTAGATTTCCTGATATTTAAGGGGTTGGCATGTATTTGGGAACAGCCTTATAGATAGAGGGGTCAGGAATACTGAGAGTCATTATGTTCTCACCACGACCAAATGTTTTTCATCTGTCTTAGTTAGATAACCTTTCATCCGAATCATGATCAGCATCAACTTGTTGACACGTTAAGCCATTAAATCAGCCCAAACATGGGGCTCGATTTCCCTCTGGAGCAACAAAAAAGCACTTTAATGATGTTTTCAGTGAAATAATGGATCAACTATTAGAAGGTTTATAACTAAGCTGCATTTTCTAGGATAGTACTTTGTTAGTTTGATTGAGTTGGAGAAAAAGAGTAATAATTTTTTTGATTCTGTGTTTTCTGTTCGACAGGTCAGCAACTGCATTCTGATTGTGTTTGTGAGCTACTTTGGCAGCCGGGTTCACCGTCCTCGCGTCATCGGCATCGGTGGACTGCTGATGGCTGTCAGTGCCATGATCCTCACCTTACCTCACTTCTTGTCGCAGCCCTACGAATACGAGTCGGTTTTACACAGTAAGAACGAGCTGCACACACAGATAAACAAACCAAAACCACAAGACGTTTGTTGACTGAGCAGGTCCAGAGTGGTTAACTCACAAATATACAAACATGTCAAAGCAATTTTAAGGAGTCGACTCTGGGGTTTGGTTTCTTAGACGACTGCAAAGGTCTAAAGGGTTCCCTCATCATTTAGATGTAAACTTTAAGATGAACTAAAGAATCTGTTGCAGCTAAATGCTGCAGTGATTAGAGTTACCCTCAGAGTATTTCATTTGCAGTAACAGAATCCGTCTTCTGACTTTTAAAATGACCTCAGACTAAGTATGCTGTTGTCAGAAGAAGGCCAGATAAGCTTCAGGAAATAGGAAAAAAGTTCAGCTTCCTTCATTAACTGTCTGTTTTTGTGCTTTTTTTTTTTCTTATATAAACTGACCATGTGTGACTGCCTGTTTCAATCCAGGTCGCCATGATATCTGCAACCTACGTGAAAACTCCAGCAGAACAGAATCCTGCGGCCGCGAAGACAGCGGGAGACTGTCGGACTCCAGGAAACTGTGGGTGCTCATGCCCATCGCTCAGCTGCTCTTTGGCGCCGGCTCGGTACCCATCCAGCCCTTTGGCATTTCCTACATTGATGATTTTGCAGGACAGCAAAACTCCCCTCTCTACATAGGTGAATAACCGGGGGTGCAGAGATACAGCAGACCAGTGTGTGTACATAACCAGAGATTAGTTAAAGGCTCCTGTTGTTATGCAGTGCTTTGCAAAAGGATTTATACCTCTTTGACTTTCTCATGTTTTCTAATGTTAATCCTCACAGTGGAGCATATTGGTGAAGTGGATTTGCATATTTTTTTATATACAAATGATAATCTAAATATGTTTACCATGCCTCCTCGCATGGATGTAGCAAACTTTAAAATTGATTTTTCTATGGTTCTCTTTAAAACAAAGCTGTCTTCAAAGGTTAGATTCACAGTTTACACCCACCAAATGCAAGACGTTATTTAGACGTTGGTTTTCAGGCTAAATCTGGTAATCCGTCATAGTCTTGATTTAGTCCAGAAATAGTTCAGTAGTCCACTAATAGACTTGTAAATGTTGAAAACCAAGTTTTAAACATCTTTTCAAAGATCTGAAAGTTAAGGCTTTTCCTCTTTCAGTTTTCAACCAAATGTAGACGTTTGCTCGGTGGGATAGTTTTCCTACCTGAGCTGTGGATCTCTGCAGCTCCCCTACAGGTTCTTTGAGCCTTTTGGCTGCTTTTGAAACTACTGCTGTCTTTGTTTAAAGCTTGTCAATCCATGCAGATGACCATTTCCTTGTGGGTTTCATTTTGCAGGGTTGGAGACAGCTCAATGAGAGGTTCAGACCTTTGGGTATGGCTTTATAACCCAACCCTGCTTTAAGTATCTCTACATCTGATTTATCTGCAAACTCATCCAGCCCTCAGAGAGCAGCTAGATTTCTAAAGAGAATTTTTTAAAGAATAAATGCTTGAAACAGATTGTATATAAAGGTACCAGATTAAAATAGACTGAAAATGTGTTACATTCTATTTTAGAACAATTTGCTTATCTCATTTTTCCCCCTATAAATGTTTTTATTTATTCTTTAATTTGATGCATTGCCTGTAATGATTCTCTTGACCCTCTGTCTTGTCGTTCACAGCCATCCTGTTTGCTGTGTCTGTATTCGGACCTGCTATCGGCTACCTGCTGGGCTCAGTCATGCTGCGGATCTATGTGGACGTGAACAGAAGCGGTTTGGGTAATGATAAAGTCTTCAAACACACCCTGCAGCTCATTTCCATCCTGCCTGTGACGACTCTGAGCTCGATGTTGTTTGCTTCAGGTGCCGAGCAGGAGTTGAGACCAGGCGACCCGCGCTGGGTGGGGGCTTGGTGGATAGGTCTGCTTATTTCTACCGGCTGCCTGGTTATCACCTCCATCCCTTACTTCTTCTTTCCCCGCCAAATGAATATAGAGGTGAATGTAAGTAAGATCCCACCAGTACAGGAATGTTTTGAGGCAGATTTGTCTGAAACTTGTAATTTTTTTTTTAAATATACAAAAGGTTTTCTTTGGTTTCTTACTGACCCCCACTGGTAGTGTATTGTCACTACAGTCCTTGACTCTGATGTCACACATGGTTTTGTGTTAGTACATGCATGTTCTGTAGACAATCTGATAAGGATTCAATGAAAGACACTCTGTCTTATTAAAAGCACCCCTTTCCTTCCTGCTTCTTTCTATATTCTGTAATCCAATATTTTTTTAAATATTATTAGTTATATTAATATTGTGTCTTAAGGCCCACTTTATTTAACTTTTTTTTTTTTTTACTTCTAAAGATTCCAAAAGTTTATTAAAAATATCCTGCTGTCATTAAAAAGTTATTGATATCATTGATCCAATATGGTAGAAAAACAGACCCACGGCATCATGGACCCTCCACCGTACTCATCATTGGGCATTAGAAATCATTTCTGGCTGATAGTGATGATTTTGACATCAGTCTAACTGATCCCCAATATGTGCTATAGATTTTATTTTGGGTGTGGGTTCTTTGAGCTCAAACTCCTTTGTCTTCTTCCATTTACATGTTAACAAATGTTACAAACAGCTGCAACTGTAAACACATGCATTGCAAAAAAAAAAAAGTATCATCCAGTATTTAAATTGGGCTTTCTTTGGTGGCATCCGGTGCTTTTTCCGCCCCATCCACCCAGAGAGCTTGTTGCTGTCTCCATTCGGATAAATATTAAGCACAGATTTTTCTCCAAAAGGTGAAGAACTTAATTTGGGGTCAGGTAAGAATGTATAGCTGTTGCCTAAAACACATATACCAAGAAGAGGCAGCTTCGTAGGATTTTTCCAATCTTTCCGAATGTCTGGCATTCCGCACTTATTACACTGTGGTCAAATGATTATAATTCTTTTGTGTGTGAAGAAGAGCTGATGTTACTCTTCTACTGTTTTCTAGAGCACCGAGAGTGAAACTGACTCCAACGATGACTTAAGGAAGGAAATGTCTTTAGTTGAGTTCCTTAAACGTAAGTATATCAAAGACCGGCTTCTAGGCATATATCCTGATAGGCATCCAGTAGTGTTGTACTAATCCGTGTTCCTGTGTGTTCTGGTCAGTGTTTCCCCGGATGTTTGTCCGCATGCTGTTGAGTCCTCTCTTCCTCCTGCTGGTTCTGGCCCAGTGCTGTTTTTCCTCCGTCATAGCAGGCCTTGCCACCTTCCTCAACAAGTACCTAGAGAGACAATATGGAGCTTCAGTTGCCTACAGCAGCCTGCTAGTAGGTAGGTATGCTACAGTCAGGACACTAATTAAATACTCCTCTTTGATAGATGGTTCTAGATGGGAGCCAAAAGGGGTCAAAACCCCTCTGGGACCAGTTCTAGCCCTGTTATGGCTCTTGTGATCAAGTTAACACTAAATCAATTCTTATTAGGATTTACATGATAAGAAAACAGTTACTGTTGGAAAAATTATACATTTTACCTCTAAGGTTTTATTTTAAAAAACACTTTAGAAGTTAAGGTGCTCCACTTACTAGATCAGAGGTGCAACCTGCAGCTCTAAGTCACATTTCATATCAACAATGAACTATTTTCTTCTTTTCTGATCATTCCTGTGTTTTGTGCCCCCATAAAAAAACAACACTGCCGCCTACAGATACATTTATTCTGAAACAGCCATTGTATTTTGGTGTTTGTAATCTTTTATTTTTCAAATATGCAACTGGACCCTTTATATAAAAAATAGAACTAGATGTATGAACATATACATTTAATGTAGATGTTTTAAATCCACATGAGGTCATACTTACACATTAAGGTAAAGTTATTTGCAGATTTTTACCAAAATATTTCAATAATTGGTAGTTATTGTTCAAGTTAAAATTGATAAGATTCAGTTTTTTCTTGTCTGTATTAAAATAGTTTGTTTTACTCCATGGATTAATCAGTACTTTGTAGACCATGGAAGTTAAGGGGATAAATGAAGTTCTCATAAAAAAAAAAAACAAAAAACAAAAAAAAACTTTCTGGGCCAAATCTGAACCCATTGTCCAATTCATCCCTCAAAACTCTTAACTAGATATTCAGATGTGTCACTTTTTTAGTAAAAAATAAATGATCTGCTCCAGCTGTGCTGACCAACATGAACCCAGTTTTTCACAATGATTTGCTGAGACGTTGCTGAATGAGGAATAAAACCCTTTTAAGCAAACATCTTCAAGCTGGGTTTAAAATTAGCATCTGGGCTTTTTGTCAGCGACGCCAATAAGAATGTTTGGAGAAACAAGGTGAGACCTTAAAGCCAAAGAGAGCTGTACCCTTTACCAGGCACGGTGGTGGTAGCCAGTACTCGAGTTGAGGGGGGATGGCATCCCCCTTCTTAAAAAAAAATCTTTAAAATCCTCCCCCTTATTAAATGACAATCCCCCCATACCATCCCCTGTGACATTTTATTACTAAATGTGTAAAATTTCTGCTATATATTAACAGTAATGGCGATAATATTGTCCTTTCAACATTTGGCCGGCTGGGGGCTTATGAGTAGCCTGAGCAAAATAAATCAAATCAAAGAAGTGTCCTACCATGACTATGAAGCTGATCCCAGTGGGAAATTAGTCCCTAACTATATAGGGGCAGTGATAGCCACGCTAGTCCAGGGTCTGACTGCAGATCTACTGTAAGGTGCATTTTCCAAGGTCAATGACCGGCGTACCTGTCATGTAACAACCAGACCATGCATATTGCTTTAGGTTAATAGACTATATTAATTAGGCTATGTATACTCAAAAAAAAAAAAAAATTCCACCATCCCCCTTATTGTTTTTTTACACCTAGACTACTGGTGGTAGCATCATGCTGTTTCACCAAAACTGTTGGTGGTATGAGAACAGACATGAAGTATGCATCCACCGCATTGCATTGCAGCTGAAACAGTTTTCTCTGGTGGGAAAGTTTGATCTTGACTCCCAAAGGGTGTCCCCCACTGTGGCTGACATTATGAATCTGATTAAGTCTTTTTTGGTTTGATGAAATATAGATAAATTAGATAAACAACGTGGGGAGGTATGTAAGACTTTGAAACTGTTTGGGATAGAGACACAAACACATTTAATTTTCAAACATTTCTACATTTACTGGGTTATGAAACCAATAAAGTGTTTTTTATTTTTATTTCCCTACGTTGAAAAAAAGGACCTTCTAAAATGAATATAGATTCGGTGCTCATTAACTTATAAATTTAAACTTTGTCTTAAAGCTGTTGTTCCTAGAAGTGTTTAAAAATGCAGGTTGGCTGATATTTCCCAGGCGCTGTGAACCTGCCCTCCGTGGCTGTGGGGATGCTGATCGGTGGCGTGATCATGAAGCGGATGGGCCTTTCTCTGAAGAGCATCCCACGTTTCTCCGTCATCATGCTGACCATTTCCACCCTCCTCTGCATCCCTCTCTTCTTCATGGGCTGCGACACACACAAGGTCTCTGAGGTCAACCATCAGATCGCACAGTCCAGGTTAGCGAAGACCGTCAGGCCGGCTCATAGATGACTGTTCTGTTCTGTCATCTCTTAAGATCTGAGCATTGACCCGTTTTATAAAAAAAATAGGAATCCTTTAATTTCACATAAATTATATGAAATGAATCTAAGACCTCATTCCATTATCTAATCATTATTATGATTCAATTATTCTCAACCAGACCCTCAAACACGAAAGTGCTTTTATTTTGGATAGTGTGAAATTAATTTAAAACTTAATGGTAAAACTTAATTTTTTTGTGTTTATCTTAATAAAAAAAAAAACATATTATTCTTCTTAGGATTCTTCTTCTTATAGATATCACAGCTCAGATATGAACATTCCTCTCATTGTGAGTCTTCTAAAATTTTCGATCTCTTGTTTTAAAATAAAAGCTTATTTTATCCTGGTTTTTAAGCGTAGTATTTTTGTTCACTCATAAGAATGGGGAAAAAACATTGAGGATGTAACGCGTTTTATATTGGTCGATTAAATAAGATGCATTCTCTTTAATTCTAGAAAAAATATATGCTAGGTTGATTCGATATTCTGGAAAACAAACTAGATAAACTGTGTCTGTAATTCACCAGAGTGCTCACTTACTTTGGATCATCACCCAGTGCTTGTTGTTTAACGATGCTGCCCTCTACAGGCCATTATCCAAGTGCTATGCCAGCTGCGGTTGTCCTGAGAGCGCCTTCCATCCTGTCTGTGGCTCTGATGGTGTCGAATACATTTCTCCCTGCCATGCAGGCTGCACGAACTTCACCAAAGACCCCAACAGCACTTTCAGAGTTCAGGTCTGTACCCTCTCTACGGTGGTCTTCATGCTTCTCTCTATACATATAAACTTACCTGTTTTTAATATAAATAAGAAAATATATATAAGAGGAAAACAGCATTAAATTTAACAAAAATATGTTAATTTAGAAAAGTAGAAATTCAATTTAATTGATCTTAGAAATACCTTATTAATCTCAAAGGGATTAATAAATTAACCAGGAACTACCTTGTATGTTATGGGCTAAACTGAGTTCCTTTATTGTTCTAAGCAAACAACATGTTTTGCAAATGAAAATTTGAAAGGAATGCAATCCAAAAATCAACATTTTAAAAACATTTGAATCAAAAACAAGTTTTTGAGAACGACTTTCTGATTTCTCTAGGTTTTTTTTTTTAATAATTGTTCTTTTCAAAGAAATTTTAATGTTGTTTTCAGATTTTTTTAAATTACAATCTGTTTAAATGCTGTTTTTCATAATTTTCTTTTTTCTAATTGAGCTTTTTCAAAATTTATTTTGTTTTCAAATTTTATTTTATTTCTGTTTTTTGAAATTCCGTTATATGAATTTGCATTATCTTGAACTTATGTTTCAAAGATTACATTTTCTTTACTTTTCTTTTTTTTTATTTTAGTTTTAGAAATAAATTCTTTGTAATTTTTTTCAATTTTTATTATGCTAGACTTTTTAGTTTTTTGTTTTGTTTTTTAGAGATTTCATACAAGTTAGGAACAAAATATGTACTGGTTAATGTGGACGTCAAGCGTGAGCATTTGTATTGCTGCTCAGCAGCAGGGTTGTTATACAGAGTAATTTATTGTCAAAATCTTACCTGGTGTGATGACTTTGTACCTTTCAGAATTGGAAAAGCCCTGGTATGCAGGAATTTACCCCAGTTTTTTTCTATTACCGCTGACCCTGTTTTATGAGGCTTTGTTATGCATGTCAGAAATATGTAATACATTGCATAGATGTCGGACATAGAACTCCCGCTAAAATGAGCAGATAATATGGAATATGGTTAGCAGTTAACATAACATAACCATATTAACAAATATGGTTTTATATATTCATATTCAGCCAGGCCAACAATCCCCTTTAACGACCCACCTTTCAGAGACAGAGAGGTAGGGGGCATTGCAGGCTAACAAAAGAAACTAAACGACCCCCATTCCAAAGGGGCGGAACCTTCGCCTGTTTTAATTTACATGATTTCAAACCAAAACCAAGGATGGGCTACTGTATAAAACCTCAAACTCAGCGCTATTCCTGACATTTTGAGTTGATAAAGCTTCCTTGATGGGAAGCAAAACATCCTCAGACTTGGAAACAAAACCCAGTGGATTGTTTTTTTTACTTTTTTTTTTTTGGAATGACTACGACCTGGATGACTGAGAATCTTCACCAGCATACACCACAGCTTGTGAAAAATCTGCTAGATGCTGGATTTTTGTAGTTTATATATTAGATCCATACATTTTGCCATCCACCGACACAATACTAAAGGTTATAGAGAGGTATTACTGCTTTCAGCTAGCTTAAGGGATTAATGCACTAAAGTCAGGTTCATTATTCTTCAGTTTCTATGGAGGCGGAATCAAAGGACCCAGTCACACAAATCTCTAAATGGCTTTTTGTTTATTTTGCATGAATTACTGCAGATGCCTCTTGGGAGCCTTAATAAACCATATAAAAGCAAACACATTTCAGGATGAAAAGCAAAAAGTAAAACTGTCATCATGTCATCATAGGACTAATAACATTTCATCACATTTTCACTGAAATAATAGGCATTTAACTTCTCCTTCACTCACAATTTATTTTTCTTATTCATTGTATAGTTTCTTTTTATTTTGTGAATATTTTTGGAATTTGGTCAATCTTGTGTTAGTGATGTAAAGATCTTGAGCATTGCCAGCTGCATAAATATGTAAAAAATATCATTGTAGGAAGATTAAATGTTGTTATGTTACAAAGACCAGAAGATAATGAAATGTACCTATTGAGGAAATATGAATATGTGATAAAATGTGTAGTAATTCAAAATGTATTAATTCAAGAAAACTTGAAATTTTATATTATTATCCTTAGGGTTTGGATGCATAGCTGTCTGGCTACTGCTAATAACAACAATGATATCTCAGATCAGAGGAAGTTCCTAAAATGTCCTTTGTTTTCCCATCGGATACAGGAATACACCAACTGCATGTGTATACACGGCGGCCACGGCCGCGCCAAACCAGTTCCTTGTGCAAACAGCTGCTCACATTTTCTCCTCCCTGTCATCCTGCTCATTTCTCTGGCTTCGCTGATTGCCTGCCTCACTCACAACCCTCTGTACATGATGGTGCTCAGGTAAAAAAAACTATGCCAATGTGGATGGATAAACAGACATGCTGGTATTTTAATAATTTAATTCTGTTCCATTATTGTTGTAAACATGTTTTAATACTTTAATTCAGTTTATTTATATAGCGCCAATTCACAACATGTCATCTCAAGGCATTTTACAGTTCATCAGATCATCCAGTCAAATTGATTTAAAGTTTTCTATCTAAAGAAAACCAGTTGATTGCATCGACTCATTGACTCACATGCAATCCCTCACACTAAGCATGCTTGTAGCGACAGTGGAGAGGAAAAACTCCCTTTTCACAGGACGAAACCTCCAGCAGAACCAGGCTCGGTGTGAGCGGCCATCTGCTGAGGCCGACTGGGGTTCAAGGAGACAGAAGCAGAGACACAAAAAACTGTAAAAGGCGGCCCTGTCCAGGAAACACACAGCCAGGCAGACGAGCTCCGAGCCAGTTCCCATGTCAGAGGATGAAGAGAGCATATCCAGCCAGTCACAGTCAGAGAAACAGGACTACACCGAAAAACAGTCCGATCTCCAACATCTATAAACGAAAGTGTTGATGGGAGCAACACAGCTGATTTTTCTCTCCAGGATGGTGTCACAGCCAGTAAATGAAATTTTAGAGAGAAAAAAAAGAGCGAGCGTTTGTTTTTGGGCTTGCAGTGATGAGATTGTGATCTCTGAAACACAATTTAGATTCATAAAATTCAATCTGTAAAGAGAAATGCATTCTTTTCACATATGCAACTCCAACTTTTTCATGGAAGTCTGAACAGCCCATTTCCAATCTTTTCAACACTGCAAAAATTTAGACTTCAGTCGCTTCCTTATGTGCTTCTATCCTTTGGTGTGAAATCATATAAAAGATTTCTGATAATTGATGATTATTTATCAGGTTTACCAGCAAGTTTTTCCATGTCTCTGAATATTCTAGATCTGTTAATAGATTACTAATCTGTTCTGCTCTAGAAAGTTGAGTGATGTGTTTCTTTCTGTATTTCAGATGTGTTTCCTTTGATGAGAAATCTTTCGCTATAGGAGTTCAGTTCTTACTAATGAGAATATTGGGTAAGTTTAACCTTAAATGAATATGCTGAATAAATACTAGACAGAAAAGTTAGCTGGTGTTTTAAAAGTATTTTTAATTTTGAACCAAAATCTTATTGTTTCCATTTTAATGTCATTATAATATAGCAGTTGTTTTATGCTTTTAATTTCTGGGTTGTTTTTATAGTGAACCACCTTTTATTTTTGTTTTATCCTGTGAAATAAAGTTTATTCACTAGTTTCTTACTGTTGAGGTAATTAGGAAATGGATCAATTAATCAGCAATCAACCAATAAGAAAATGCTTTAAAACTGATAAAAAAAAACAAAACAGATTTGGATTATTTGGATGTTGGAGTTTGGATTTCCATGCAATCTTTGTCATAAAGATGTACTGTCATCAGATTTGGTGTATGTTTGTAGAGGCAGAGACGGAAGCAGAGATTGTTTCTTGTCAGTTTAATAATGAATTTGGTGGCAACAGAAGCACAAACCCAGACTGAACAGGCAGGGAACCAAAACGAAGAGACACTCAGGAGGTACCTACATACAAAATGAAGAGTTTCCTGGAAAGAGGAACTTCACAGGAGGTGTATATATGGGAGAAACAAACAATGAATGGACTTATCAGCTGATAGGGTGCAGGTGTGGACAGGAGCAACTTAAATGGAGATAAGGGGAAAGAAAAGGGACTCTAGGGTGCAACAAAGAATAACAAGGCAAAACAGGATCTAACTGTAAGCTAAAGGAAATAAAATAGAGCTACAAGACACAGAAATAAATAACAAGGGCGAGTAAAACTAAGGATTCAAAGATGATATCAATCTTGACAAACACAGAGTAACATAAAATTAAGCATAACTGAGAACCCCAAAAGAAAACGTAAACGGAACCAAAAAGTCCAAAAGGGAAGAATCATGACAGCTGTGGCTTAATTTTACACCACAGCTCAGCCAAACCTGATTGTTATGACTTTTCAGTGTGGAGTTTTACCTCAACATGTGATGTTGTGCCACCTGTGAACAGTTTGATGTTGACTTAAGGCTTGAGATACATAGAATGATTTTCCCGGTCAATCTGCAGCCCTTGATTCATGTTGATGCTCACTACGGGTTGCTCTTTTTAGAAAACTCTGCTATGTAACATGAGAGGGTTGATCTGTTGCTGAATGAATTATGTGAACCTGAGTGCCGCTTTACAGAGTTAACTAAGCTATTAGCCAACAAAACGGATATGACCCTTACCTAATAAAACATATTTTAGGTTCTCTGATGAATGATTTATTCTATAGGGCTGAATGTGGCCTTGAATTTACCAGGAACCTTCTCAGTCTGCTTGTCTGCTATAAGATCCCAAAACACAAAGGAAATTTATAGTTTTTATTTAACCTTTTATTTGGACAAGCAAGTTACAATTACTTCATACAGACCAGCTTCCATCTCGATGGAAGTATGAGCAGGAATAATATAAGCCAATTCAGGATTTGTGTATAATAACAAAACATCCATAACAGAAGAGCGAGTGTGGGGGGGTAGGTCTAGTCAGATTTTTCTTATATTAGGGGAAAAGCACAATCAGAAAGAACATTTTCCATCTTCCTGAGCAGTGGTACAATACACAGTACTGCAGAATTTAAATGTGAAAGACATATTTAGTCCACAGGGATTACTGATTTTACATAGTTTGTCCATTTAGACCACATCCTGAAGAATGATTCCCTTCAACCTTGAACAGAAAAAGATAGCTCCTCCAGAATGTGGTTGTCCTGTTCAATATTGACCCAGTCCTCAACTGTAGGAGCTTCAGGCTTTAACAATTTTCTAGTGACATTAACAGCAGCTTTTTTATCCCCCAGAGTCCAGCTAATAAATTAAATGTTCCCTAAGTATACGGATTCACAATTATATGGGATTCTTTCAAGAAAGATGTTATTCAAACAGGAATATATCTGCTTCTAAAAAACCTTAATCACTGGACAGCTCCAGAAGATATGGTGCACTGGAAAAAAATCTAAATCGAAATAAGAAATTTTTTCTTAAAATAAGTGCATTTGTTCTTGGATTGAAGAGATAAAAGAGACATTTTGCCAATGGAACAAGACAATTTACATTTAAAATAAGAAAGCACAATTGAAATGTCTTATTTCAAGTGCATTTTATCTAGATATCTTCTTTTAAGAGTAAAATACTAATTCTATTGGAAAATCATCATTGGTAAATACACTTAATTTAAGAAATGTTTACTTATTTCTACATCTTTTTCCCAGTTTGGTGATTTGCCCCATTTGTTCCACAGAGTCTCCATCATGTGTCTCCGCTGCCTCCATGTTTTTTCTGAGCTAGATTTACAAAATATTGCACGGTGTTTTTCCAACAGAACTGCCTCCAAGTATTGGAGCTTGAGGTCATCCAGTTTCATTTATTTATCTGTTCCCAGACTTCAGTTGAGATGGATAAAGTTCCTTCTTTTACCTACACTGGAAAAATAATCTAGAAATAAGTAAAAATTTGTTAAATTAATTGTCTTTACCCTTAATTTGAGTAGGTAAATGAGATAATTTGCCAATGGAATGAGTATTTTTACTCTTAAAATAAGATAATTAGATAATATGTACTTGAAATAAGACAATGCAATTGTGTTTTCTTAATTTAAGTGTAAATTGTCTTGTTGCATTGGCAAAATGTCTCTTTTACCTCATCAATCCAAGAACAAATGCGGTTATTTTAAGAAGAAATGACTTATCGAGATCTCAATTTTTTCCAGTGCACTTGTTTCTTATGTAGACTGTGTCACCTTGTGTAGGGGATAGAATACCATTGTAAAGTATGGAGACTAATTTCTTACATGAGCCTGACTTCAACAGAGACAAGAACAAATTAAAAAGTTGGCTCTATAGTTTTTTAGACAGTGCTGTGTGCATTTGCTTTCCGGACCATTACATCCAAGTTAAAGATCTTGGCTAAAAGTTACAGATTTGCTTTAAAACACACTTCATATTTGTCTGTGCTAGCCTGGCTCCCAGCTCCTGCTCTCTTTGGGATGGTCTTTGACATGTCCTGCATTGGGTGGAGAAAGGTGTGTGGGAAGAAGTTTAGCTGTGGATACTATGACAACAGCCTGATGAGGAGCAGGTAGGAACATTCACAGCTCTGAAGAAGTCTCCACTGAAAGTATGCATTGTATTTGCTAATGAGCTTGTTTGTTTTTAATACCTCTACAGGTACTTGGGTTTACAGGTGGGTTATAAGATCATGGGCATCGTCCTGCTCATCCTTCTGGGCTGGAAGGCAAAGCGGACCCAGGAGTACGATCTGGAAAAGAAACCAGAAATACAAGTGTGATCCTGCAGAGATCCCTTCCCCCCTTTTTCACAGCATTGCTATGAAGTAGAACATGTTGAAGAAGAGTGTTCCTCAGAAGGCTGCTTCAGTGAGAGGAATCCATAAAGACTGTCCTTTGTGACCTGGATTTTCTGCAGGCCTAGTTTCTGCCAGGTGCTTTGCTGCTGCGAATGAGGATCTTTTCAAAAAGGGATAAATCCAGAGTTTTTTTTTAATGGTATCCAATGACCATAACTCTAAAAACAAAGAAATGACATGAAGCTTTCATATTGGATCAGTTGTGTACTGAGAGAATAAGAAGGACCTGCATGGATGTACCATGTTGCTCACTGCTGAGCCTGTTGGAAAGCAGCTTTGCTCATTTAAAGATGAGCCACTTTATATATCTCTCGTTTGCAGTTAGGGTACTTCATAATACCTATTTTACATTTTAGATAAACGATTAAATAATGATAAAAAAATGAAATAACTGAACATTAAGTGTTCATATTTGGCTGGAATGGACTTTGGTTTCTGTTTGCATTTGGGAACATATTCTTTAACTAATTAACTATATAGCTTAATATTTAAGTTATTTTCTACTGATTTGTCTCATACCCTGAGACATTTAACACCAATAATGGTTTCATGTATGATCAAGTGTAACTTTTTAAATGAATTTTCAGATATTGAGCACCTTTACTTCTTTTATATTTTTCAATAAAATAAGTTATGCACCTACATTGTGTTATTATTGGGTTATTAAAGTTAGTGTATTTGCAGCACATCCTATTTGTTCAGTTTTGGAATATATACATAAAATATATATAAGATAAGACAATATGTATATGTAAAAATCTGGTTAAAGAAAGTTTAGAAACTGTTTGCTGCAGGAGACACAATGAACACCTGGGGGAGAAATGGTTCCCGAGCAAGACCAAAGCAAACTTTTATTTTTCCCAGCAACATCTTCATTGTTTTTTTTTTTTATACAGTGTACATAAACATTTTATTCTGCCTTAGGACTGGGAACCAATACGAGGAAACAACTAAATGAATTAAATAAAATCAACTATTTAAACAGGTGAGGACAATATATGCAAAAATGTATATAAAATAAAGACATAAAAGTGTGTATTGAGAACACTAATGTATATTGAAATATATGTTAAAAAAAAAACTTGTCTTCTGTAGTTACTCATCTTGGGTGCTTGATAGATTTAAACCTTTCAGCTAACAAAGAGTTTCCGAATACTTTCTATAATTAAGATCACATTTGATTAACCGCCTCCTGGTGGTTATTCAGGCCACGCCAAAATGGCGCCAATAAACACTGTGGCAAAACTAAATAACCCAACAAAGATCCTACGGCCCTCATGACAAATGGTGGTTGAGATATGTGAAAGATATTCACAAGGTAAAATCTCAGTGATTTTCTTACTCCATTTTTTTTTCTCTTTCCATTATGTATACAAATCTATAAATACAACAGTTAATTGTGTTTTATAGCCACTGCTGATTCAGATCCCGGGGATGTAAAAAACAAATCAGAATTGAGGAACCGAAAAGAAAAAGAAATGTATTGCCTTTTTAAAATCAGGTTTTGGTGTACTTGATATTTTTCTCTTCACAAAGAAAAAGTTTTGATTCAAGTAAAAGCAAAAAGCAATCAGAGTGCTTTGGATATAATGAACAAAATGTTCTGATTTGAGATATACATGTTTATTGTGCAGGAACCATTAAACATCTAGTATGAAATATACGTGAGGCTGGTTTGGAAGCATAAAAAAACAACTAAAGGTCAGTTGATTATATTAAACACCTTAATATTTGTTTAAGATTTCTATACCATTTATAGTCTATCCAAAAAAATAAAAAATAAATCTGAAAATGCAGCAGTGAATGAGGCACCAGAAGATGTTTGGGCTGCAGAAGAAGAGCTCAGAACCATATTTGAAGCTCTGGAAGCTTCAGTTGAGGTCAGAGTTCTTTATTTGTTTAAACGTTTGGAACCTTATTTACTGATCCACTCTCTCGCCAAGTGTGATTTAATCTGGCATTTCAGAAAACATGTAGATCACCCCAATTTTACTGTCACTAGAGTCTTCTTATAACCTCTAGCGAACTTTTCAATTTTGCTATTCACATGCTGTACCCCCAAAAATAGGCTAAAAATGCCTATGATCTATAGTATGCATTTATTCAGCTTCTAGCAACAGCTACCCTTTTTTCCACTCTCATAAGGTTAAGTCTATGTGTTATCCCTGACAGCTCACTATTCTTTCAGGCTCATAGCAATGATATCACTCTTCTGTAAATTTTCAATACACTTTGGTTGTTGTAACTAATTACTGCAATTGGAATTCAGATGGTTGACAACTCAGCAGCAAAATCAAACAAAATCACTCCTGTCCTCCAGCAGCTGCACTTCATGATGGTTTATCAAGAAATAGAATTCAAAATATTGTAAAAACATTCAAGACATTTCACAATCTGCTCCCCATTATCAGTCAGACCTCCTCCTTCAATCACCTCCAACCATCTCAGCAGCACCAAGGGCGTGTGAAACATGCACATTTACTTGCTCAAATGTATTGCTTTTTTTGTATTATTGGATCATCAGAGTTTACAACTTAAAATGCTCACATCAGTTTCACCCATATAAGTGGTATAAGCATGTTTTTTTGAATGAACCCCCTCTCCCCAAAAATGAAACAAACAAATTAATAAAAAAATAAAAAATAAATAAGCTTGCAATAAAATTACAACAATAAATATGCAATAGCAGCCGACTTTTTTCTATTTAAACTTATGATTATACTTAATAATATAAATGCTATTTGTTGTTTTGACAATAAAACCAATAACAAAACAAGTAAGAACTGTATTACCCTTCAGTTTAAACAAAACGTTGGTGTTTACTACAGTCAAATCAAACTAAAAATCCTATTGAACATTGGCAACATGCCTGAACATTTAGATTTTGACAACGAACACAATTGAGAAAATGTTTGTCTTTGCCACATAGCATTTGTACAGGACATAGGGTATATATATATATATATATATATATATATATATAGGAAAAAATCAGCAACCAGTGAAATTAATTTAAATGATTTATCTATCTATCTATCTGTCTGTCTGTCTGTCTGTCTGTCTGTCTGTCTGTCTGTCTGTCTGTCTGTCTGTCTGTCTGTCTGTCTGTATGTGTGTGTGTGTGTATGTGTGTGTGTAATCTGTATAATAATAAAGTGTATGTATTTTCCAACTGTTATTTCTATAAGCTTTTTAATTTTGGAAATGTTTTCTACTTTCCTTCTCTGTTTTGGTTTGGATTGCCTCTCTATTTCTCACATCCATTTATCCATTTAAGTTTTTGATGTAAAAAAAAATGCTCATTTTATTTTATTAGAAATTGTACTATGTTCCCTCTATAACATGACGTAATTTTATTTCCCTGGCACAGTTGTGTGGAAAACGCGCATGCGCACAGGGCCCGTCTAAACACTCCCCCCTAGCGTCACGGAGCGGGCGGTGCAGCATCGGCGGCTCGTGCCCATCACCAGGCTGGTAACACCGCCGCCCCATTCCGTCGAGCATCTTCCCCTAAACAGCACCGAAGTCCTGCCGTTATTCTGTCCGCCCCGGCGTCTCCAGTCGCCCCCCATCCTTCACGTCCTCCACCTCAAAATGTCCGTGGGAAATGACTTTGGGAACCCTCTAAGAAAATTTAAACTCGTCTTTCTTGGGGAGCAGAGCGGTAAGAAATGTTTTCTTCACGGCAGAAGAAGTTGGTTGTCGGTTGTTTGTCAAGTGAACTCGCTGCACCTGCTGGTCAGAGAGCAAGTTAACGGGCATTTAGCTAGCTGCTGTGGCCGACACGCATCTCTGAGGTTACAGGGAGAACAAAATACATGTTTGTTCACAGAGAGTGAAAATAGGGCGTCACTTTAATGAAATAACACTGAAGCGCAGTGTTATCTGTTTTGTTGAAGTTTATAAATGCGATTATCCGCCCTGTATATTAGTTAAATAGAGCATTAGAGTGGAAATATACAGGGAAGGAAACTGAAAACATGATGTGGCGATGCTGATGAGTCAAGTTTATTTATTTTATTTTTTATTGATTCTCATATTCCTGTGTTGAGACACACCCAGGATGTCAGCGGCGGTGAGGTAACTTGTATGACCGCAATCTGTGTCCTGCTAATGTCCAGACTGAGTTCCCATGTTCTTTAAACGCTGACCTGCTTTATATTATTAACATTTTACTGCATGAAGCACAGAGCATAATGACGCCTTCTGCAACTCTCTCTGATTCATCAGTTTTTTCTTTCTGTCTAAGCTCTGCTCTCCATCCTGAGCTCTACATGCCCACACCCTCAGACAGCCAACAGCCTCTCATTTTCTTAGGCGACTCAATTGTTTTCCAGGAGATTTCACAGAGCTGGCAGCGCCCCAATCTAAATCTCCAGGTTTTAATTCAGGCTTTTATCAGGGCAGGTCTGTTTTTATTCTTTGGGGCAGTCAAATGAACCACATTATTCATGGCTCTGTGCTCCAATCTATCTATTGATCATGCATTAATAGCAGGGTCATGTGTTTTTATTAAATACCAGTTAAATCAATTGGTTGTTATCTGCAGAGTGGGATGCTTTTTTTTGTACATTTGCCACTCAGATAATTTATAATAGAAAATTAAATGTTCTTGAGTTCTCTGTTAAGAATTAACAGATTGTTTGTTGTTTTGCTGTTTGGGCCTGAGTTAAAATCAGGTATTTATTAAATGAAAACAAATCTAGTACAATTGATTATCACCCAGGATCACGTTTGACAGATTTGAGCTTGTCTGGCATGTTCAGATGCGTTTCTTCTCCATCAGAGGTGAATTATTGACTGCTCAGTGTTTGATCAAGGTCTGCAGAAGCCCGATAATGACCTCCACATGTGATCCAGCTGTTTTAAACTAGGGAGACACATAAAACATATAGGACACTGACTCTCCACACTATGGCTGCACACAGACGCCCGAAACTGTCAGTGTTCATAGAGCTATGATTGACGTTTTCCTGTTGCAAATAAGTTGCGTGAGATACTGCGTGTTGGTCAAGTTAAAGCAATGGTCGTTTTAAAGAAAATGAATCAATGAAATTTAACACAAACCCCGAAACAATTGGCTTCAAGCATAGTTTAGAATAGTAAGAACTGTGCTCCAGGCTTCGTTTGACAGATGATAAAAGAACTAGGGTTGCAACTAATGATTATTTTGCAAATCGATTATTTTCTTGATTTTAATCGGATCGCCAAAGTGTCCTTAAAGACGATTTTTTACGAAATTAAACCTAGTGAAACTCAAACTTTTTCACTTGAGGAGTTCTGGATAGAGCATATTGACAGATTAATTTTTTTTTATCTTAAATGCAAAATACTTATATATATATTTTTTTTACAATCTTGGTATAATTACTGCTCTAAGTGGGTGGCTCTGTCCGCTACAGGCATGTTTTACGGTCTCTATACTCCAGTTAACGATTTATCGATTACTAAATTAGTTGAGAATTAGTTCAATAAGGGATTAATCATGATTAATCCGATTATTTGTTTCAGCTCTAATAAGAACCATTAAGAAGATTTTTATTTAATTATTGTTGCTATGTAATTTTTATTTCTCCAGATATTAAATATGGTTGAAGTTTTGCATATTTTTTTAAGTTAAAGGTGATAGATAAAAGACTAACCCCTCTCAGGCAGTTGGGCGCTTGCACACGCCCGATCTCCTTCTGTACTATTTGCCAGCCGGTTGCCATGTCCGCAAATGCTAATTTGGATGCTATCCTTAGCAAATGTTGAACTTTTTTAACCATTATTTTTAGGCTCTATTGGCTTTTATTTTTATTTTTTTAGAGAGAGTAGGTAGACGGGAAATGGGAGTAGAGAAAGGGTAAAGACATGCAGCAAAGGTCACCGGGTCAGGACCGGAACCTGTGATGGCCGCGTCGAGGACCAAAGCACATGGGTCACACCCCTAACCCCTGCACCACAGCCGCACCTCAACATCTGCTTATCCATCCAAAAGAAGATGTGAACCTCTGAGTGGCTTCTGAGCCCCTTTGCTTCCTTTTGTCATATCTGGTCTGACGTTCACCCTTGTTTTGCTCCTTTTTTTGGCTTGAATCTAAGAAAGAAGCCGTTTCTCATTGCTATCACAGAGCGACCAGGATCTGGCAACACCTGAGCTACATTTCAACCTATCGTCTCAATTGGTGTAGAATCCTTTTAAAATAAATATTTATACATTTTGGACCTGTCAACATTTAGAAAACTATATGTATACTATTAGTTTTTTTCTTATTAAAATAAATTATTTGATTCTGCACCACTTTTTTCTTTTATTTTTCTTCT
>NW_015150679.1:830890-847610 GCF_000732505.1 Cyprinodon variegatus | reverse complement strand
CAAATTTCCTGTCTAATGTATGTCATGAATCACAGCTCTGTGGAATGTGATAAAATGCACAAACAGTACTGCCCATGAGATCAGATTGAAATGAGCCTTTTTGGCGTTTAGGCAAAGCATTGCAAAGCAAAAAACTAAGACTATTTATCATCATTCCCACCCGGTGATGGCAGCATCATGCTGGGGGAAAGCTTTTCTTTAGGAGGCTGGTTAGAATTGAGGAAATGAAAGAGGCAGCCAAATATCAGGTAATATTAGAGGAAAACCTCTTGGCTGCTGTAAATGTTAAAAGTCCTTTAATGGCACTTTATTTTCCAACATGACATCAGAAATACACCACAAACAGATAAAAAAAAATAAGGAAATTTTCTTTAAAAAAGCATATTTGCCTTTAATTTGACCAATTAGATTAGATGATCTGCTAAAGGATTACATATCCTTGCCGTTAGATGCACTTGAATTAAATAATTCAGTTATTTTTATTATTTTAAATGTAATTAATCTTATTCTTTTTTCATTTACCTGTTCAAAACAAGAGAAAATATATTTAATCAAAAGACACAGATGCTCTACATTTAAACCGACTGAGTTTAGGTTCCTTAGCAAAGAAAAATTGCCTAAATGTTTTCACTCAATCTAGCTGTGTAAAGCTGAAGTGCTGTACTTAATATAAAAAAAAATGATTATAACAAATCATGCTTTAGGTTGTATACTGTTTTAAACATTTAGCTATTGAAAATGTGAACTAGCAACTCATTAGACCTCACTTCAATAAATGAAAGTTTAGGAATCAGGGAACAAAATGTGATATTATAGCGATATTATAACGCACTGTTTTTATCTGGTGTTTTGGATGATAATCCTAATTTGTCTTATTCATGAAATATCTTCTTTTATATTAAAATAACTATAGGTGAGCTCCTAAGTTTAGGCCAGAAATTTAGAAGTTGACTAATTCCTTTTTAGAAGAATATCACAGCATCGTTACCATTTAACTTATTTTTCTGTGGATACAAGACATTAAACAAATCACTCCAAACCCAGCAGTAAGTAGACCACCAGTGTAGAAACCACCCTGCTCTCTGAAAATTCTCATCATCATATCACTCACAATACTTGTTCTTCTTCCTGTCTGTCTACCTACATCGCTGGTTTTAGCCCAGAAAAAATTGCAGCTTTGCAGCCAAAACCCTCAGCCATTAGCTACATACTTAGAAAACTTTACATTCCTTCCCTCTGGATGGAACAGCAGCAGCGCCATCTATGTTGTTCATAGTTTATCTTCAGCAGGTTTACTGTATCGCTGGATTAGCAACATACTGTTTATGTCACAGCTGGAAAAACTGAGATACAGTAGACATGATACCTGTATGATATCCACCTCTCATCTGTCCTATTATGACCATAAAGATTTAAGGAGTCGCGTTTAAGGAAGTAATAGTGACAGGTTTTGTCAGAAGAAATTTCCAAATCATCACATTCTGTAATAAACACTTCCTGGCTGATGGAAGCCATTAAGCTAGCAAGTAATCTCAGAAGATTCGGTTGTTTTTTTTTACCAGTACATTCATTGTGACACAATAGCTTAAATCATTGTGTGTCAACATCTGGTATTGTGTAAATTTATGCTGCAATCTCTTCGTATTGTAATCCAGGCTCAATAAGAGAATATATAAACCTCTAAATTACCCAACTGTCAGGTAATTAGGCAAAGGGATGGGAAGAGTTATTAGCCGCAGGAACCTTTGGAGCCTTTGGACGCTGTGGTTGGCCTCATTCTGTACTGTGTAATAAAATGGTTGGAGCTGTTGAGCTCCAGTGTCACCAGAGACTTACCCAGTCTGTACTGTACGCTGCAAACCAATCTGAACCATTTGAGGAGGAGACTTTATTTGTCAGCTGTCCAGACAGCAGCGTGTCTCCAGTGGAGCCATGTGTCTCTGACAGGTCTGTGATTGCTGCAGCTGGTGGCCAGGCGGGCGTGAATCCAGTCAGCTCTGCCCGTGTTGTTTATTAATGCACACGTCAAGAACAGATGTATGAGAGTAGAAAAAAAGCCTCCTTTTTTATGAAGAGTTTGTTACAGTGGGGGTGCAACACTGGAGTCTCTGAACAGAGCATCTATAAAGGGAAAGAAAGCATGATGTCCTGTTTTTATATTGAGTTGACTAACGTCACAGAGAAAGAGACTCTAGAACAAGTAGGTGGAAGCAGCCAGGGTGTTAAATAAGCTGTCAGGAGGTCCTTCCTTCTGCATACTTCTTTGGTTGTTTCTTCTCTCCCTCTGCAAATGCAAAAGACGCTTTAAATGAGATAATCACCAGTTTCTACATCGGTGTGCCCACATGCCTAATGCTACGTTCACACCTAAAGCAGCAGAAGCAGCTAGTTTACATGCATATGTAGTGAATGTAACCGACATAATTCACCTTTCTTATTAAGTGTGGTTCTACATACCGTTCATAGTAAACAAAGCACTTGGTTCTGTCTGTAGTTACTGCTTGTAAGTATAACGGTTCAGGGATCGCGGTCCCTTTAAATGTTATGAAGGCGTGATGACGTGTAGCCCGACGCCGGTTGGTTTGGCTGGGCAGCGCCATTTTGTATTTAGTGGTTTTTTCCTTGAAAAATAAACGACACACGCTTTGGTGTGCTCAACGTGAGAAATTGTCTCTTGGACTTTACTGCAATTTCCACACATAGTCAATTGTTGACGTGCATCTTAGCGCTGCAGAAGGCCCCGCAATGCGTTTTGAGCAGCAAGAGCAGCGCGTCTCAGCAGCTGGAGCAGCTTCTCACGAGCTTCTGAGGCGCGGGACATGCTGCAAATGCAGCAGCTGCTCGAGTTCGAAAAATTGAACTTTTGCTGTTCGACGCGCCATGTCAACCAATCAGAGAAGCTGATCTGGGAGCTGCCAGGGAGACAGACACAGCACTGATGATACAGATCGCTAAGATCACTCCACTGAGAAACAGTTTATTAACGCCTAAATGAACTTAAAATGCCGAAATCTGCCGGCAAAACATGTTCGCTTTTATTATCCTGGTGCCTGAAGTTAGGATTACGTACTTGAAAAACGCCTTCCAGCCACAACAGCAAACCCCGAGGAGGCGACCAGGCCAGAGGCTAGTGTTGAATGGGATTCATAGTGACCGACGGTGTATGGGGGTCTGAGCGGCTCCGACAGAGAAACAATCTTTGAAGGCAGGATGGTAAGCTGGATGAACTGACTGCACAGATGAACAGGTGCACAGGAGGACTTTCCCACTTAAAAACATATTAAAACTATTTTTTACCCACTGATCACAGCAAATATAGCTGCCATTGTTATAGGCAAAGAGATGACAGGGTAGCTCCGCCCAACGCACATCAGACCCACTTTCCACTGCGCTGCTGGAGCAGAAAAGATGCTTCAGCCGCGATTCATAACTAAACTTGTACAAGCATCAAAAATGAAGTAGCACGCTTGTTTTTGCTGCTCCTGCTGCTTTAGGTGTGAACGTAGCATTAATGAACCAGCTTCCAGCTCCACCCTGAAAGCAACCAGCTCAGCTTTCTGGGTCAGGGACATGTTGTCATGGGCCAAGTTTTGGAACAGGAATACCAGCCATTTTTTCGGCGTAATCCCCCAGCCTCATGCTTCATTTCACTTTGGATGAACAGATTGGAAGTGTTATTTGGAGTTTAATTTGTTCCATGATTGTTGCAAGAACACATTCTGTAAATGGAAATAAAAAAACCGAGACATTTTTAAAAATGAAATTTGAAAAACGAACAAGAAAGCCCACAAACTTTTGAGCATATTTATGCAAACTTCTCCAGTATAAGATTTTTTCCATGTTTGGTGGAGTTTAAAGCTCAACAGATGAATGTAATGTTCAAAAAGGAAAAACACACCTCAGCCTTAAAGACCATGTTCAGTTAGTTATAACTAACTCTAAAAATACAATCTGAAGCTCCTCAATTGATTCTCAAAATAATCCTGTTAAAATTAAACCCCTCTATCTTTTCAGCCCCCCCCCCCACCCCTTTTTATATATTTATTGTTATTTATAAAAGCTGTTATATTTGTCACTTCCCCTCTTAAGTAGAAACAGAACAGGTCCCACTCCTGTTTTATCATTATTTTTTTTATAGCCAACATTAAAACTATATATATATTTTTTTTAAATAAAAAAATTGTTTGTAAAAAATATAAAATATATATAAAAAATAATATTTTGTTTATAATATCATAAAAAAATAAGTATTAAAAATTATTAAAGCACATTTGAAAAAACGGCTAATTTACTTTCAAAAGAATTTTTTTTCATTTAAGTAAAAAGTTTTCAAAGGTTCGTTTCTGGATTGCATTATTTTTCACATTTCCGTTTGCGAAACACCTTTTCTGTCTGCAACAATCATGGAGCGACGTTCACAACAGAGCTGTGAGATGTTTCTTCTTGATTCCAAATGACATCTTCCATCTGTGACTGCAGAGAGGTCGTCATCACATGGACACAAAGAGCTGGCTTCAAAAATACTGCAGAGTCAGCAGATCTATGAGCTTCATTGCAGGCTTTAGCAGTTTGTTGCTAATGCATCAATCACTTTGTCTGCAGGATGCAGCTTTCTGAGCAAAATGAAACTTGAGTTTTGAGTTTCCTGGGTAGGGAGCTGCTAACCCATTTCCCTTACTAAGGCTCCGTAACCACACTTGCAAACACAATCAGTACTTATCAGCAGCATTCATCTCTGTGCACAGAAAAATTCTGATTAAAGTACGCGTGATTCTGAGTAACATACTCAAATAATTGTATTGTTTTTTTTTTAGCTAAAACATTTATCTGAAACATTTTCGATGTTGAGTGCAGGCTTAGTAAAGGTGTGAAAATAACTGCAAGGTCAATATAATCTGTAATAGATAAATAAGTTCTTTAAAGACGCTTATATGGGTAAAATAGATGCAAGTGGTTTGTGTTTTATGTTTTCAAGATGTCAAGTTTCTCTGTTTAACCTGCCAGGGGTTTGAATATGTTTGGCCAGCAATGATTGACTCCTTGTAACTAGTTGTGTGAGTTGGCAAGAATTTGGCAATAAAATGTATCCCAATATATCTCAATACATTAACAAAGACCGTATAATGCATTTTATAATATACCTCTGGAAAAAACATGCTGTAAGATGACATTCCTCTCGGCCTCAGCAGATGGCTGCTCACTCTGAGCCTGGTTCTGCTGGAGGTTTCTTCTCGTTAAAACAGATTTTTTCCTCTCCACTGTCGCTACAAGCATGCTTAGTGTGAGGAATTGCATTTGAGTGAATGAGTCGATGCAATCAACTGGTTTTCCTTAGATAGAAAACTTTGAATCAATTTAACTGTATGATCTGGTGAACTGTAAAGTGCCTTGAGATTACATGTGTTGTGAATTGGTGCTATATAAATAAACTGAATTGAAACAACCTCTTTTTTTAGGTCCAGAGTTGGTTCAGTAATAGTTTGTGAGATTTCCCTTCTATGAAGAAACTAGAAATTAGTTAAGGACCTTGTCCAGCCAATATCTTCCTTTCTCTCCCATCAAGTCGCATCTTAAGATTATTAGAAAACATTCTACTTTTTTTTTTTTTTTTTTTTTTTTTTTTTTACACCTAACCGCATCTTCCCAGCGAGTGTTCATCTTTCCTGTGGTTTAGTCACCCACTCTCTGACAGCTTTCAGTTTTTATGCATCTGCTCAGCTGCCGTTTATGGGCTATGCTTGCTTTTAGACACAGATGGCTGTTTGTTAATCTTGCGAATGGCATGTTTTAGAGTAGTCTTGTTTTATAGCTAAGGCAGGCAGCTGGTTGCTGAACTGGTCTATTAATTGTTTTCCTCACTATTTGGGAGCAGGAGCAAAGATTTAAGTTTAAAAAGAAATCCTTCAGCATATATTTCCATACTGAGGAGGGATGTGAACTCACTCTGGATTTTTTGGGCTATATGGACTGTCCAGTGTATGAATTGTGGTTGAATCAACAGTTTGAGTGCAACTGCAGCTCTTGAATAAAGTTTAACCCATCAAGCAGCTGCATCATCATCAGCTTATGTTTGTCAAAAAAGTTCAAGGTAGGAACCTACATACCTGTTGAAAAACAAAAACGTGTAAATCTTCAGTTTAATCCACCTTTCTTTCCATCTTTACTGTTGGTGATTTAATGTAAACTTCTCAAATATCAGCCTTCAGGATTTCTCAGTGTTCTAGAAAATGTATGACTGGAACTGTGAAAAGCTCAGTGATTCAATACAGTTAGCTGATTTAAAGGTATTGTGGATGATTTTTTAAAAGACCCGCCCTCTCCACTTAAAAAAAAAAAAAAAATGTGCATGCAAGCGCATGCACAAGCTCATTTCTCCTCGTGCACGCCCTGTCTAAAATGTGCTGTTCTCATAGCTCATACAAGCTTACTGTTTCTACTTAAGCGGGAACTATATAGTGGACTTTATAACTTACCGTTCGGAAAGATCATCACTGCTTTTTGCTACCAGTTGGTCTCGTAACTCCTCCCCTTCCACGTGGTGCCTGCGTCGTCTTTGTTATTTGATTGTCAGGTAGTGACAGCTTATTGTGACAACGGGCCACTGTGACAGGAAATCCCATAATGCTTTCTGAGGAGAGCTCTCCGTACAAAGCATTCTGGGAATTATCTGCCTCTTCTGAGGCCATTCTTTCCTTCTCATACAATTCTTGGACATGTTTTCTCTTACAACCCTCAGCCGTTTTCAAAGAACCGCGGTGAGAAAGGTGAGCTTCATGACTGTCTGAAACCGTAGCTCACCACAGATGTAGCCCTGAGAGTGCGCATGCGCAGAAAAAGATGGCTAATGGGACGAGCACGTAGGACGGCCTTAAGTGCACATATCACCAGAAAGATTGACGATTAGGATGACCACTTATTGAGATGATCCACACAGAAATAAAAGATTAATACGAAGATTAAATAAATTTTGTCTTCCTTTAATATTTCAGAAATTCATTAGCAGGTTTTACTGTTCATCTATTTTCTGTTTCTTATCTGTCAGGGTCACTGGGGGTGGGTGGGCTTGGGTTGGTACAGTATCTACCTCCAGCAATCTGTGGGTAAAAGGTGAGGCACACCCTATACAGGTTGCCAGTAGAGATGCAAATAAATTAATGATTAATCAATCTAAAGCAAAGTAGATTTTTCTCTGGTATTAAGAGGGTTTTCTGTAGCATCAAGGGGTAAATATTTTTCACAAGATGCGTTGTAAAAAATTATATATATGAACAGGTTATTGTGGCAGTTACTAAATACTGAGTGAAATGATTAAACTTATTTATGAAATATATAAAACAACACAAGTATAAGATATATTATATTAGATATATTTTTCTATAATCTTTTTGCATCAGTAAACACCAGAATGTCCCAATTGTTTGACAATAAAGGGATTTTCTATTCTTTTCTATTCTATTAGTTTGATGAATAAAAAACAATGAATAAAGTATTTTAAACTCTTATGATTTCCAATGAACAGTGATGTATAACTATCATTAACACACTAGGTATGTGGCTCTGACATGCTGTCAGACTATTTGCCACTTCATTTCAGCGCGGTGAATGCCAGCTGGGATTTAGCTCTTTATAATTGGTGTAATCCTGTAGTTAGTGTAATTTAGTGCCGGGTGGTTCTGGTTGCTCTCAGAGAAATATGAACATTTAGCTCCATGAGGTGCATTAATGCTACATGCTAATTACTCAGATGTCTCTTTCTGTTAAATTACAAACGCTTTGTGTATTGCTCCACTTTTCTATTATCACATTTTTTCTATTGTTCTTGCCTTGTGAGAAGTCGATGCTGCCCCGCCAAAATAAATGGAAGCTATCAAGGTGACAACTTAAGGAGTTTATTAAGTGTTTATATTTACAAACATAACCACATAAAATTTATTCTGCATCCTTGTTACTATTAAATAATTGAAATAGTCCCAGACCAAACTGGATCGATTCATGTTCCCGCTCTATTATGCCTTCCCTCCAACATTGTTTTCTAAACCAGTGAGGCTCCTTTTATGCCAACATTACCAATCAAATTGACTGGAACCTATTTTAATCTAATAAACCATTACCCTATATTCAATGAGAAGATTTTTTTTTTTTTTTTTTTAACATCCCTAGTTACCACTTCATGCCATCTACTGGTAACTAGGGATTCGCACAAAATAGGTAATGCTGCAAGACAACTTCTTTCATATTTATTAAAACATAAATGCCTATTTGGATTTTTTAATTGGATATGTATTATATCAAAATGCATGTAAATCAGGCTATAGTAGCTTTTGCCAGATGGATTAAGTGTCAAACAATTCATTTAGTCTTTACATATTAAAATAATTGTTAAATGCTTGTGTGTGTAAAGGTAGAGCCGTGTACAGTGCCACAGACAGATGAGATGGCATGTATTTGATAAGACAATGCACTCCAAGTCAGTCATTAGACACTTTACCATTTAATTTCTTTAGTTTATCCAAAATGGTGGAAATTATGAACAAGACGTGACATTGCTGTAAATGTACCCCATTATGTGAAACACTGAATTTGCCCCCCCCGTTATCCCAGCACACATGCACTCTACAAAATGGTGTGCCATGAATGATAAACGATTCACTGCCTTTATTTCTAACACTTGACTTGAAATTTCATCAAATGCACTCAATTATTTTCAATTGAAGGTTCCTATAAAACAGGTTTAGAGCCACTCTTAAAGGATAACTTGGCTTGAAAGTCTTCTTTTTGGCCATGTACAGAGCTAGAATAAATGCACCAATACTTTAATTAACACCATGTTGGTGAGGAATGCTTACGACTGTTACCACCTCGTAGTTGTTACATAAACACAGCAGAGTGGGCGTATCGTCTGGGCCCGGCCCTTCGTATCCAACTCTACCCTAAATGGACCAAATCTGGCTGCCTCCCATGCAATGAATATAAAAAAGGTCTGAATCAGTTCTGTGTGCCTATGAGTCAATAAAAAAAAATATGTAAGCAGGATTTGGCAACATAGGAATATTTAAGGTATCAGAAGCTAAATATATGTATATAATACTGATGCTTATTCCCAATTTAAAAGTTATTGTTTAACATGGTTTCAGGAACCTTTAAATCGTTGTGCTCAGACTGTTCTCTCTAGGATTGTGTGCTGTAGAATCAGTTGAGGTTCTTGCATAACATAAGATGTTTTTAAAAGGAGGGAGACAGAAAATCCTGTTTAAACAGAATGCCAGTTGCTCAAACACAGCAGCTCTGTGAATAAATCTCTGCTAAGGGAGGAGGGCTGTCATTCACCCTGCATGAGAGCTGAACCTTCACTGAGTTCAGCGGGTCTCCGTCATTATTTTCTCTTTCTCCAGCTCTTCAGATGAGCCCTCATCATATGGGCTGCTTCAGCCTTAATCCAACCCTCCCTTCAACATCCTCACCTTCTTCTACATCCATGCTCCGTGGCACAATAAACTGGAACTCTTTATAGTAATCGATTAAGTAAGCATGACTGTGAAATCCATTTGTCTCACTGAAACAAGGCTTCATTGGGCTGACACGCGTGCATAGAAGCGTGCATTTCATTTCAGCACTGAAGGAAGGCCTTCTCCTCGTTCTGTGGGCACAGGAATGAATCACCAGCAGATGACTTGCAGAGAAACAGGTGGCAGCGATGCTGCGGGAGCTGTCTGATGCTGCGTACGCTCCAACGTGATGTCCAAATTAGAAACCTTACATTATCTTCTATTTTCATTTCTCTCTTCCTGTACCCCCCCTTTCTACAGCTCATCCTATCCTTTTCTGATAAACAGGAAATCTCTTGTTGCGGAGTTAGATTTTATATCTGCTACCCCTCTGAATCACTGGTAAATCTTTACGTTTCTTGTTTCCCTCACATTCCCTCAGTCCTGAGACTTAAGCCTCTTAGCAATTCTTCATTTCAAACACGGCGGTTACTGTGCATCTTTTGTTCTCTGAAATCTGGAGGCGAAAAAGGAAAGCTGAGGTTCACAGGGTTCAGTCGGGCTTGAGTCAGCATTTTAATGCTTTTTTTTTTTATCTCCACCAGTGATAGCTAGTGTATTTGTCTCACCTTAAAAATGGGGGCAGCTTGGTTAGTTTTTCTCTCATTGATTATATATCACATATGAACAGGAAGTCAGACGCCCTTAAGATGAATAAAATACCTGTTTGCTGTGTTTTTAAGTCTGTGTTTAATAGGGACGAGGGGTAGCAGCTACAATTCGGAAGATGGGGGTGGAGAAAGCTTTTGCTTTTGGTGTGATTAAAAAAACAAAAACAAATCTTTACTTATTCAAACCTTAAATTATCTATTTTAAAATAGAAATAGTTGTTTGAAGCTGTGTTTAGCATGCATAAATGTGAGGTTAGGCCCATTTGACCCAAACACTTCTAAGCTCCATTTATTGATCGTGTCTCTGTAGTCGGGTCAAGTGAAAGGATCTTCAGGGATCCACAGGGACAGCCAAGTTGCCTTGATTCCCATAACAACAAAAAAATCAAAGACATGAAGGACATTGTTAGTATTTCACTGGTTCAATTAATAGGTGTTACTATCTGAACCCTTTTTATCGCAGCAAAGGGTACTATTGTGTATGTTGTACAAAAACAATCATAATATTGTAGGAGTTTAATCCAACACACTGAGTTTCTTAGTGTTGGAATAATATCTATAATACAGCAAACAAAATTATGTCTTAAAAAAATGGACTAACGACCAGAAACGGATGACTTCGAGCTAAGTTAGCCTCCAGAGTTGAGTTAAAGATATGGCTGAACAGTAATTTAATATCTGTTTATATTGCTATAGAATGTTATTCATTAACTGTGATATTATTTTTAACTGTGTTTCAGGTAATTCAGTATACATTATAGTTAGATGTGTTCTGTTTTTTTTTAACAATAATTCCTTAAATGTTTAGTATTCCTAATATTGGAATATATTAAATGTTATATTGAGATTATAAATGTGGCAAAATAATTTGTGAAATTTTGCACAGGCATGGGTTGGGGGTAGGGATGCACGATATTGAGATTTTGGCCGATATACGATATGCCGATATTTTAAAACTCATGTAGCCGATAACCGATATCGATACCGATGCTAAAGCTGGACAAAAATAAGTAGTCATTGAAAATAGCAGTTTTGTTATCCATTTCTGACACTTTGAAAAGTAATATAATCAAATATATTTTCATATGCTGATTTCAAATTGATTTTTTAAAACGCGGTATCGATCTATTTTTACTTTCAAAATCCCGTGAAATGTCATCGCTCTGTTACAAACTCTCATGAAATTTTGCAAATTCTTGTGAGATTTTGTTAGTAAAATAGATCGATACCGCATCAGTATATCAACATATAAAAATATATCAAATTTTTGTGAATCAATATTTTTCCCTCGTCTTTAGAAGTTTTTAAGTCTGTAAAAAATAAGTTTTTGAGGAAGAAGAAGTATTTTATTTTATTTTTTTTTGACTTTAGAAACTCAGAAGCTGATCAAATATCGGGTTAAATATCGGTGGGGTGGCCGATGTCCGATATTCAGTTTTAAGGCCAATATCAAGTCAAGTCAAGTCAAGTCAGCTTTTATTGTCATTTTCTACATATGTACAAGACATACAAGGGAAATGAAATTACGTTTACTCTCTGCAATATACAAATATACAAGAAATATACAAGACTGACATTTAAAAACTGACATAAAGTGCGGGACATGACAGGTAAGAGTGGTAAGATAAATATAAGTATGAAATATAAACATTACAATAAAAAGCAATAAAAACAGCAGCAATAGTTTGTTCCAGGCTGAGGTAGTGCAGGTAAGGTGCAGTCTCTGGTACCGTATACGATATAGGCCAATACCGATAGGGGGCCGATTATATCGTGTATCCCTAGTTGGGGGCTTTCCTAAAAGTCTTCCTAAAGCTTCCATATTATACTGTATGTAATAATATTGAAATTGTATCTTATCAACCGAAAGATGTACATTATCTAGACGAGGCACATAGAATGCTTTTAACATGTTCATAGCTCATTATTATTTAAGCTTATTGCAGAAAAATGACTGAGAGGGTTTCAGGTTTAACCTCTGTAATAATTTCATGTTTCTTATGCTAAAGTGTTCACCTCTGCTCCATATTTAAATATTTAATGATCACTAATGGCTGGGAGGACAAATTTTCAGTGCTTATCTTGTAGAAAAGTAGACCATATTATGTTGTTCTAGTTCTTCAGTTGTCATTTTTCTGCTTTATTTTTAACTGAGGACATTAATGCATCAAATACTAGCCGGCTGAAGTAATAGAGCACAAACCTTAAAGTGTAGAAATGAAAGAGTAGTTTGGAAAAAATGCAGTTTTTATTTTTCCACCCTCCAGCTGGTTGTTGCTTTGTCAGAATGAAATCTAATTTAAACATTAAAAAGTCATGTTGGTGTCTTTGCAGCCCTCTGGGGTGAAACTGCAGACTTATGACTTCTGTCTTTTTTCCCAAGGCAATCACAAACACCATATATCTTACCTCTGCTGATATGATGCTTTGTTCCCACTGTGTCTGTGCTGCTGAGTTAATGCTGCTCCTAATTTTAGTGAAGTCAATTCCTCGTTATGAGGTACGAGAGCTGAATTAGCTTTCTGACTTCCTTGTGTTTGCATGGGAGACCCAGCCTTTAGGTTTGAAAGCGTCCTCATCCATAATTCACAGCTATTGGTAAAAGGATGTGTCCTCTTAAGATTTCAGATTGCATCTTTTATATTGCTGCACTTCAACTGACACTGAGAAACAGATCAGCGTGGATTCTGATTGTTCAGTGTAGACATACCTGATTTAATAAAACGTAAATAACTAAAAGCTTCCAGTCCCAACAAATGCTCAGATTCTGTGTGGCTGCTGCCTCCTCCCACATGCAATATAGTCCTTTTAAAGGGATCCAGATCTAGTCGAACATGTTGGACGAAATATGTTGTAATCTTCCTGTTTATTTACAAATGCTTGTTTGTGATATGTAAAAACTCAATTATTTTTTCACCCATGCCAAAGCATCAGTGGTGCAAAAAGTGTATGTATGTGCAGCATTGGGGCACTGCACTAGAGGGGGCGTCAAAACCCCCTCTACAAAAAAATATTTTTCTAGTTCGCCTTTGTCAATACTTAACAGCATAAAATGATCTATAACAGATAGGGATGGATCGGTTTATGAAACCGTCCGAACCGTTCGGTTCTACTGTCTCGGTTCGGTTCGTGTGTGTTGCGTTCGGTTCATGCACTGCTCCTTTTTTTCATAGGCGAAGCGTTTACACTCCAGAGCAGAAGGTGGCGGTACTGTGCCAACCACCAGTAGTAAACAAGAAGAAGAAGCGAAGCAGCGTAGCCGGGTGTAGCAGAAAAAAATCAGTTGTTGTAGAGAATTGTGTGGGTATGGCGAGTGGGAAAGAACAGGAGTTGGAAGACGCGCCAGCAGCACTTTATAGGTCTGCTGTATGGGACCATTTAGCATTTAGAGTGACCTACGATGACGGCGGAAAGAAAGTTGTGCAAGCATTGTGCAACACGTTTTGTTTATGCTAACAGCAACATGACCAACACGTCATGCTAACCCCGAAATACCACATACTCCGTCAGCGCTCCGCCCTGCTGCGCTCCAGACCTCCTGCACAAAGCAAAGCCTACAGCCTCCACTGTGGCTCCCGTCCGCTCCGCTCTGAGTTCCTTGGAGATCGTAGAGGGCATGTGCGAGATGATTAAATTCAAAGCAGCAAAACATGCGGAAATGATCTATGGTTTCCGTGGATCATTAAAAATAATTACAATTCGTTAATTTTTTTTATTTTTTCATTAATTTCATAAATTTTTATGGGATTTCGGTGTAACTATCAACATATACCAAACCGAACTGAAAACCGTGACCACGAAACCGTGAACCGAACCGAACCGTGGATTTTGTGAACCGTTCCACCCCTAATAACAGAGTGACGGCACTGATTATGTGCCCCTCTGATCCTTCACCTCCCCTCCTATCGCTCTCCCTTCTCACACTGGTGACCTGGACACACGCCACTAAGGGAATGCAATCGGCACGTTTTTTTGAAATGTTATGCTATGTTTAGACCGCAAGCAGCTAAAACGTGCGTGCTGCTTCATTTTTGATGCTTGTACAAATTTAGTTCTGATGCACGGCTGAAGCATCATTGCTGCTCTGGCTGCGCGGTGGAAGTGTGGGTCTGATGCTCGTTGCCAGAGCTACCTGATCATCTCTTTGCCTGTAACAATGGCAGCTATATATGATGTGACCAGTGGGTTAAAATGTAGTTTTAAGTGAGAAAGTTCACCTGAAAACTTAATCTATGCTGTCAGTTCATCAACATTACGATCCTGCCTTCAAATATTATTTAGCTGTTGGAGCCGCTCAGACCTCCACATACCGGCGGTGCGCTGTCACTAGGAATCCGATTCAACAGCAGCCTCTGGCCTGGCCGCCTCTTCGTGATTTGCCTTCGCGGCTGGACGGTGTTTTTCATGTACGTAATCCAAAGTTCCGGCACTAGGATAATAAAAGAAAACATGTTTTGCAAGCAAATTTCAGCATTTTAAGTTAATTTTGGCATTAGTGTTTCAGAGGAGTGATCATAGCGCTCTGCAGCCACGGTGCTGTGTCTGTCTCACTGCCAGCTCCCAGATCAGCTTCTCTGATGGTTGATGTGGCGCGTCGAGCAGCAAATGTTTAATTTTTCCAACTCGAGCAGAGCTCTGCTGCATTTGCAGCACGTCCCGCGCATCAGATGCTCACGACACGCTGCCCCTGCTGCTCAAAATACGCTACGTGACATTTTGCTACGCCTGGATGCGTGTTAAGCATTGACTTTGCATGTAAACTAGCTGCTCCTGCTGCCTTTGCTGCTTTAGGTCTGTACATAGCATTAGACCTCCACTCGTAGTGCACTTCAAAACAAGATGGAGCGCCAGGAAAAAAGCTATCTGTGGCGCAAAACAGAAATGGAAAAAGGGAGAAGGATAAAGATGTTGGCAGGATGAAAATAAAAGCCTTTCAATGTGGTTGAAAGCACGGATGTAGGTTTGCATAGGGACATGACCCTACCAATAATGCTATGTGAATAAAATGTTATTTACAATCCAGCGTTGTTGCAACAATCGCTCCTCTTGCATCTTTGCTGCCTGGTAGCTGCTGCTGCAGCTGTTATGAAGGCACTCAGATGGAGCGGTGTTATACCCGCTGTGCTGTTTGACTCCACTCTCATTGGTTTTTCTGAATTAAGTTCTGCCTTCTCTCTTCCTGATTGGCTGTTTTCTAGTCGGTGTGTTTGCGTGCGTGCTTGCAAAATTCAAATTTTATTCCCACTGTTCCTACAATTAATATTATGCTATGAAACTAGTCCCAATTAAAAAACGAAATATTGTCTACACTAAAAGAGGGAAAGATGCTGATTGCAGTTTTGTAAAGAAGCAGAAGGGAGTGTTTTGATTTGTCGAACCAACATTAGCATCCACCTTAAAAATATGTCGTTGCGCCCTTGCAAAGTACTGGGTTAATCATGCTGTTTCGTCTTACTGGACCGGAACCTACAGATTAAACACAGAAGGCTAACATTTCCAGAGTTGTTTTTCATCATATTGTGTTTTACTGGTGTAAATTTAGACCTCGCCACCCTTAAAAGAGTCAGTGAAGCTTTTTTCAGTCGTTTTAGCACATAGTCAGAAAGTGGAGCTCTTCGTAGCAAAGGGTGGGTTAGCATCTCCTAACATCTTCCTCCATTTCATCCTCCTTATCTTCAATATCTCTTGTGATTGCTACATTCGTATTCATTTCAACGTGCTCCTGTTGAAACTGAAAAGCTTTAATGATAATCATTGGTGTTCTGAATGGACAGAACTAGCAGTACATGACCTAGAAAACGTAATTTTACCTAGAATGCATTACAGTGTAAACAACATGATGACAGCTGTGTAACAATATTTTATTTCAGTGTATTAAAACTAAACAGCTTACTGTATTTTTACTGTATTATTTTTACATCAAAATAGGGCTGGGCGATAATTCAATAACGATATATATCGATCGATAGACGTGTGGCGCAATAGAAAAAAAGAGAGTCGATAAAAGTTCGATAAAAAAGAAACGCAGTTTTCCTTACTTCTCATTGTAGCCTAGCATGTAGTTTTATGCTAGTCACTACTTCCTCTCAACCAATCACAATCGCGGACCCAGGCACGCCGTCACAAAGCGCCGCCCTCTCAAACCACAACACAGAGCACATGAAGATGTCGCAGCAAGGAGAGGTGGAGGAAATTGTTCCAAAGAAGGGTTTTTGTAGTTCGCCAGTCTGGCGGTATTTCATGGCAAGTCGGACAAAAATCAAACCACAGTCATCTGTAAAATGTGTAGGGAATCAGTGAAAACGAAGTCTGATAACACAAACAACTTTTTTTTTTTAATCATCTCACACCCGCTGGAGTACGAGCTGCGTACGCCCCGACGCGGCTCTGCATCGCCTCCGAGGAATCTTCGGGAATTTCGGGAAAATATATATATATTTTCAGTTCTGGGCAGTTTCCCACGTTGTTCTAACAATTGAGATAAAAATGCTGAGGGGCCAGAAACTTCAAAGTAATAACTCAGGTTAAAGCAGGAAATGCGGGTGGTGGCGGGGGGTCCATTTA
>NW_015150679.1:806655-830880 GCF_000732505.1 Cyprinodon variegatus | reverse complement strand
AGTTTATTCTTTGTCAGTATTTAATAACATAACTCAGGTCTCTTAAGTTATTTTTCTTCAAAACAATTCTGTTATGTTTAAAAAAAGTTGGTTAAATAAAGATTTAATTGGAAGTCTGTGTTTGTGTTTTTTATTAAAATTAAATCATTTAGCAATATTATAAAAAGTCCAGGCAGAGCTGCACATAAAATATGGTTTCAAATCTTTTCAATAATTATCGATATCGATCAATATGCATTTTTTTTTATCGATAAGCTTTTTTTCGATATCGCCCAGCCCTACATCAAAATAAGAATAAGAAGAATGCTAAATTGTTTCTTGTGGTTAAAGCAGTTTTTTTGGGGTCGCCTTCTAGTATCTGGGATGGGCAGTATGCAGTATGTGTGTTTGCAATTCGCAGATAAATGTACATTTATTTAAAATTATTTAACAATTATTATTGCTACTGTTTTTACATGATAAGAATGAGACGATTAAAAAGAAAACCATTTAATCAACAAATCAAAGGGAACATAAAAATAGACGGTAAATGGAGGGAGCATTGTTGCATAAGTTTAGCATGATCTAACGGCACAGCTGCTGAATGCACAAATTAGTTGGCTAACGTGCGCACCCATCAGCCAATGCCGATACAAGGAAAAATAAAATCAGCCCAAAATATGGTGGCTTATGTATCTTTCTACCTCTAGTTCAGTCTTTAAAAGCAGGGGAAGGGTTTATTACTCAAGTTTGTAAAGACTAGGAGCATAATTATTAATATATCAATTTAAAATTGTCCATTCTAGTGTTATGGTTAATACAGAGGACTCATTTGCCATCCAGTATTCCTCTCAAAATAACAACAAACACTATACAGGGTTCAATTTGAGGTGCTGTAAATATTAGAAAACAGTTGATGTTTTTCAATACCTGCATGTTTATTGATAAAATATGCCTTAATTTCTCCTGCATTTCAGTTTGACTCATTGAAAGAGACGTCTTTAAACCAAAAAGCCCAAAAGACCAGCTTGCAAAGACATTACATACACAATATGTTTTTTTCTAGCAGAAACTTTAATTTTTTGTATAATTTGTTGATGGAACGAAATTCATTTGGATGCCATCTGCTCCCCGGCATCCGCCTGCTAGTTACTGTGCGTCAGCTGCTGCCAATGTGCAGAAAGAAGATTTCATAAATCTCCTGCTTGTCCTTATCTTTCACTGGACTCTCTGCTCTCTTGTCACTGTGAATATGACTAAAGCCACTTAGTTTTCTCTGTCCTGTCCTCCATTGATAAATATTAGATACCTGCCTCTCTGATCAGTGCTAGCACTCATCCCGTTGTCATGCCAAGGATGTCATGTGCTGGTATTTTTATCCATCTCCTTCTGAGTGGGAGCCTAGCCCATGCAAAAAGCCTTGCCATGCTCTGATTGGCTGCCAAGTCCTCCAGGGTATTCCAGGATTTCTCCTGCCAAGTGACCAGCAGTGGATTTACCTGGCTGGTTGGAGCACAGCTTGGGGGCTGAATGGATAATTCAATGTATTATTCAGCAAATATGAGAGCAAGAAGTTTGTCATTTTCTCTCCCAGTAATACAGTGGGTGTAATGCATTAATAATACTACAGATTAGAGCTGAAGGATATGGCCAAAACATATCACAATATATTTTTTTATGTCAGTCAATAAGATCTAATCAATATAAACGGAAGAAATGCCTCAGAAAAGGTGATTATCTCTGCCTCTAAATATTTCTTGCCTTTTAGTTTCTGTCGCCTTTTATTTTTTTCTGATTGACTATCATATGTTCAAGAGGACACGCACGCCAAACCCTGAAAGACATTGTTCACAGTTATAACTCATAACTACCTCGGAAAATACAATCTGAATCTCCCCAAATGATTCTCAACAATCGTCCCCCTCCCTCTTTTATACCCTCCTGGTCTAGTATTGATTTGTGGTGGTGGTGTTTTTTTAATAAAACCTGCTTTATTTTATATCTTTTGTCATCTTTAGTAAAAAAAAAAACAGATTCCAGTCCTATAGAGTGAAGAAAATAAGTATTTGAACGCCCTGATTTACAAGTTCTCCCATTTTTAGATCATGGAGGGGTCTGAAATTGTCGTTGTAGGTGCATGTCTCCTGTGAGAGACATAATCTAAAGAAAAATCCAGAAATCACAATATATAATTTTTTTAAACTATTTATTTGTATGATAAAGCTGCATATTAGTATTTGAACACCTGAGAAGATGCATTTTAATATTTAGTACAGTAGCCTTTGTTTGCAATTAGAGAGGTCAAACATTTTTCACCAGCTTTGCACACACTGCAGGAGGAATTCTGGCCCTCTCCTTCACACAGATCTTCTCTAGATCAGTCAGGTTTCTGGGCTGTCGTTAAGAAACATGGATTTTTAGCTACCTCCAAAGATTCTCTATTTTGTCTAGGTCTGGAGACTGGCTAGAACCTTGATATGCTTCTTACAGAGCCGTTCCTCAGTTATCACAGCTGTGTGCTTTGGGTCATTATCATGTTAGAACATTTATTAAACAATGATTTAACAACAAACAGTTAAAAAACTGAGGTCATCAGGACATCATTCTAATAGCAGCTTGTTATATTTTAGCTCTCCTGAGTCAGAAATGGTGCACAACACATTATTAAAACCCCACAGTTGCAAAAAACCCCAGTGTTTCTGTGGAAGCAGAACTCCAGCCTCAACCTGGCCTTGATGTTTCACTTCCACAGAGTCACCGCATCAAGATGAGGTCCTTCCTGCAGTTTGTCTCTTCGTGTCATGTTAGAAGACTCGGCCTTGACCCTTCCTTAATGCCCTAACTGAGGACAGGAGGCATTTCCCTTACATCTCTAAATACATGGCCCCTGACTCCCTCTCCCTAATAAAGTGCAGTCGCCCTGTTCCATGTGCTGAAAAACACCCCCAAAGCATGATGCTACCACCCCCATGCTTCCCAGTAGGGATGGTGTTCTTGGGATGGTGCTCACCATTCTTCTTTCTCCAAATGTGGTTAGTGGAATTATCACCAAAAGGATTTATTTTTATTCTCATCTGACCACAGGTCTTTCTCCCATTCCAAATGGCCATTGGCAAACTTAAGAGGGGTCTTAACATGTGCTGGTTTAAACAGGGGAATTTCCCGTGCTATACATGATTTCAAACCATGACGCCTTAGTCTATTACCAACAGTAAGCTTGGAAACGATGATCCCAGGTCTTTTCAGACCATCTCCTCCGTGTAGTTCTGGGCTGGTTTCTCACCTTTCTTAGGATCATTGAGACCCCGCGAGGTGAGATCTTACATGGAGCCCCATTCTGAGGGAGATTGACAGTAATGTTTAGCATCTTCCATTTTCTAGTGATTGCTCTAACAGTAGATCTTTTTTCACCATGCTGCTCGGCAGTTTCCCTGTAGCCCTTTCCCGCGTTTTAGAGGTATACAATTTTGTCCACAGTGTCTTTGGACAGCTTGGTGGATGTCATCGCTGTCTCTGTTCGGCCATGACAGCAGTAACAAACATCGTGACCCTAGTCCATTCTATATAGCAAAATATATAGAAATCTGACAATATGTTTACATGTCTGTCATGATTATTGAATGAAATTATTTACAGTATATATTGATACTGAATTACTGGCCAGGTCTACTACAGATCAGAAAAAAATCCTCAATATTAACATGGGTGTTTTCCAAAATTTTGGTTGAGGATTCACCTGTCAAAGGTCGTGCTACACCCTCTCTATAGATGTTGGGCCTCAACGTTGACTCCAACCTTTTCATAACATCTGTGATTGTTTTCTTTTTCTTTTTTAAATCCATTTAAAATTGGACTCTTTGGTTTGGTCCAGGTTGCTCACATGCTTCATTTCAAACCAATGTCTTTAAGGCTTTTGGTAAATGTTCAAATTTACATCATCCAAGTCCTGAAACCTTAAAGTTGCCCTGAATCATTACTCAGCTACAACCATATTTGACTGATACCACCTGTTTTTTAAATCTTTTGTCTGATAATGTCACCAATAATATCGTCAGCATGTTTTTTGATTGTCCCACTGAATTTTAGCTAATATGAGCAGGACCTTTTTCTTTTTGAATGTCCAATCTCCTTCTTAACCTCACCATGGGCACTTGGGCTATAAGAAACTATTTAGTTTGAGAGGCATCTGGCTGCAAATCTGCACTGTCTGGACCCTTAATTGCAGACCTGCACAATGCGGTCTCCTGCACTGTCAGGAACGGGAAATCTCATCAATAAAACACCTTTAAGAAAATAAAATAAATGGATATTTGGAAAAAAAAAAATTGTCTACTGTTTTCTCCGGTGTTTTGGGGTAAAAAAAATAGTTATTTGCTATTTTCATGATGTATCTAGGTATTCAGTAATTCACTGTGAGTACACAAAGCTAAGTTAATTTGAAATCACACATGCTCCATTGGCAAATCTCTGTGGTAAGAACATAGCAAAAAACAATACTAAAAGAATAAAGAATTGATAGTATTTGCAAACACACATTAGAGATGTTTGTATAAAAGAACTGAGTTAATGTAGTTATTTAAAATTTTTCTTGTGTTTAAAATGGGAATGTGAAATATTTCTTTTTATTTTATAGCTTTTATTTTGCTTTTACTTTGAAAGGCTTCAAATAAAGTTTTGGTTCTGACTGTGCAGGATACCTCACAGCGCAGTTCTGTATAGAAGGGTCCTGACAGTGCAGGTCTCCAGCTGGGCTCTTATGATTTTTTTAGTAATTGATTATTGGGTCGACTTATTTTAAGGATTAACTGAGTAATAGAATAAAAACAATGATTAAATTGTTTTGATTTGTTGCTTAATTATTTAAGCTTATTTTATGAGTGATTAGATTGTGTGGAAAAATCAAAGAATAAGAACATAAAATAGATTTCTAAAAACTTGTCATTCACTATAATAAAAGCTGCTGTTGTACTAAAATGGTCACAAATAAAAAAGTTTGTAAAATTTCAATTGCAGGCTGTATTCTTGAAATTTTATTTTTAGAGTATAAAAAAGCATAGTTCTGTTTAATTCAAACAAACGATATCTAGTTTAGCTAAAGGCCTGGTTTCCTTCATGCTGAAAAATCCAAACAAAGTTCTGCTGAAAACAACACTGATGCCTGAGCAGTGTAGGGTTGGAAATTAACTTTTTGCCTCTCCGTCTAAGTGGACCAGGAGATAAAATTATGTACCACCATGCATATTTTTACCAGCCAGAAAAGGTTAAAGAAGTTTTATTAATGTAAAGTTGTAATTTACACTTTCATTAAATTTCATTATAAATTGTGTAAATGCAAAATACGTTTATTTTAATTTTTGTGTGTTTTTTTATTGATATAGCCATTAGGATTGTCATGATACTAAACTTTTCAACTCGATACCGATACTAAGTAAAATATTCGATACTCGATACCCTTTTCGATACCACAAGGATAAAAACAAAGACTCTAAAATTCAACAGAAATATTTTCATTACTAAAAAAAATACAAGAAAGAAATAAAAAAACAATAAGAATAATATTTTGAGGTTGTATGCTGTGCACAATATTAAGCAAGCTTGGCTATTTTTTGCAGACATAACAATGACACTGGCCAAACCAGTTAAACAAAAATCATTCTCAGCAGCTGCACCTGTTACAAAAAAGTCTGAAACTGAAAAATGCACAGAATTATTCAATCACACAGTGTTCAGAAATAATGAACTGAATGCATTTTCCTCTATTCTGCACTTTAGATGCAGAAAGTGAGTATTGTATCCGGATACGTTTTAGTATCGATTATTTTTTTGAGTATCAATACTTTTGACAACCCTATTAGCCATCAGCGCACTCACACTGGCTGTGGCATGAGTTGTTTGGACTGGGTGTTGAGGAGTGGGCTCTCTGTACGGGCGTCTGTCTACCGGCGTTTGAGGAGCAAAGGGACAGAGGGGAGACTTACCAAAATAAAAGACGAAAGGATGTGAATGAAGCGCAACTGTGGTCCAAACATTTACTCGCCTTGTGACAATAAGGATACAATAAGGATCATTGTGAATGCATTGTGAATGAGGCTTTAGCCTGTTCACTTCTGTTTCAAGTCAAAGCTTTTTCGTACTTCTTTCTGAATTTGTGGACTGTTTCTCTCTGTAATTTGAGTGTTTCTAACTCTTCCCTTGCGTTGATATATTTTTTCTCATGTCTTCTTAAATTTCGACATAAAAGTACGGTTTGTGGCTTTTTATAATCTATGAGATTATCTAATGCTGATAGAAATCTATTTAATCAATTTTTTGATTTTTATAGGTCTGAATATATTAAGGCCTTGGTGTTGCTAGAGTATTACAGTACACTATCCAAAAAGATGTGATTAATCAGGGTAGATCATGGTTTTCTAGGGGGGGCAGTTACCTTTTAAATAAAGCCAAGTGGATTTGTGACTTTTTCCCTCATGAATGAAAGCCCCATTTGTAACTTTTAAAAGAGTTCCTGAATGTTTTGGAGCTCTTCTGAATAAAAGGTTGACTTACTGACAGTTTATCTGCAACAATGCAGAAACTAAAATCCATTGTTTGGTCTCCTAAAGTGACTAAAATGGAACAAATTTTAAAACCAACCAGCCCCTCTGTGCAGGCTGAGCCTCCATTACTAAACTGATGAGTCACACTGTGCACCTTTGCACAATAAATTAGACTGATTCAACATGTGGTGCAACACAATTTATATGTATACCTCCTTAATTATATTAGTCACAGATTCTTTTGGGTTATGAAAATATGTTGCTTTTATTTATTATTTTAGACAGTGGAATTATTGTCTGTTATTGACTATCAAAGCTCTATTCTGCTTTGTGTATTTGCAATATTTCTTTTGAATAAAACTTTTTTGCATAACTTCACCCATGTAAGAAAATTGTCAGAGATGTATCAAAAGGTCACTCACTATATATAAATATATAATAATATAGTCTGTGGTTTCAGCTTTATGGGGAATTAAGTGTCAATTGTTAAAAAAAAAGAAAAGAAAATCAGTTGCTTTCATTTAAGTGACTTATTATACCGCTCCAGTGATAAACAAAATGGATTCATTCTTTTCATACTTGCATATTTCTAAGAGTTATTTTGATCCCTGCAGAGTAGATGTTGAGATAAGAGCCCTTAACTAGCTAATTCTGTGGGTTCATTGTTCACAAATGGCAGTACGAGGCAGAACCTAACGCCAGCTGAACTGTGCAGGGACTGTAATGTGCCGTAAAATTGCATTTTGAGCTCTTAGGACATGTCTTGATGAGGTGTCTGCCGACTGTGCTCGGCCGAGTCCCCGTCAAAAAAAAAATGCAGGTTGTCACGCAGCGGGTGCCCAGTTTTCTCTGGTAATTGGCCCTCATGTTGCCAACTGAGTCTGCAAAGTCTTTGAAGAATCACTCTGTGAAGAGGCTATATTAAAACTAAGGATCTAATTGGTAACCCACTGCTCAAGAATCTGCTATGTGGGCTGCTTTTTATTAAGATGCGAGCATAGTCACTAGCTCGCTCAGTGCGTTTAATTCTACATCTGCAGGGATTGTAGATTTGGTTCATATATTTTTTTTCTGTGCCGTTGTGGGATATGCACATCAAAGGTACTGAAAAAGGGAGCTTTGGTTAGAGATACTCAGATCAAAGTTTGGAGGCCGATTTTCACTTTCATGTAGTTTTTTTTTTTTTTTTGTAAAAGTAATGATTTTAGTCTACTCCAATTTCTCTTAAAAAAACTGATATTTAAATATTTTTATTAGTAGCAGAATTGAGATTATGCCTTTCGTCTGAAGGTGTATCCTTATTGTTTTCAAAAATAAAGTAATTCATTTTAGCATATTGGATAGGTAATTTGGGCAGCATCGCTAGCTGTCAACATCTGGTCCTGTTTGTGATGTCGTATTGACCATTGTATCAACACATTTCTTAGGTCATGGTCCATGACTAGGGATGAGGTCCATTCACATTTAGCGTGGTACCCGTCCTTGGTACATGTAGCTCAGTGTGAGTACTGAGTGGTACTTGGAGCAGATGATACGGCTGGTTGTACACTTGAGATCGCCCGATACAGGTTTTTAGAGACCAACACCGATAATTCTGATATCACTCTGAATTTCTAGATGTCCGGCCGATATTTTTGAGCCAGTGCTTGGAACCAATATTGCTATTTTTTCCTCCATTTACATGATAAAGATTAGAGATCGATAACAAATGTTACACAAATCTCCATTTATACAAGACATTAACAATGCATAGCAGAAGGGAGGATCAATGCATGTCACTCAGGTGATCTCAAGGCTTTGCTGCACATTGCACCAATGAATCTGCAAACACTTTCAGGTATTGGATGATACGATACAAAAATAAAACCTAATATGGTCCAGAATATCAGCCTCTGCCACTAATGCAGACTGCTAGTCACTAACAGATGCAGGAGCACTAACGACTCTGAATACTGTAGCCATGGATATGAGCCTTCTGAAAGTTATTCAGTCTTAAAGTGTTTTAAAAATGTTTGCAAATTTTGCAGCTGGTCCGAACGATTTGTTTCCCTTTGTAGAGGGTAGCTGTGAGGCAAAGGTCATGATTCCTGAGAGGTCAAAGGGCAGTTTTTGGCGAAATCAGTGGCATCAGATCAGTCCCGCTAGTAGGTGAATCGAAACTCATAGGAGTTGAAAAATATTTTGTTTATATTCACGTCATGGAAATTAATCAGGGCTCACATAAAGCTGTGATCCACAGTGAAGGAGCACAGCTGAGGTTCTTAAGAGCTGTTAGTTGACTTGTAAGAAAGCGGTTTTTATTTAGCCCTTGAAGGACTGTTAGTTGTCCTCCCTTACCTCCAGCACGGTCACAGGCCAGTTGCTGCCCCTCACCATTTTTTAACACTCTACCAAGCAGGTTTCTGATCTAGCTCTGTCCTCCTCCGATCCTGTGCAGTTAGCCTCCAGAACTAGCCCTGGCCAACTGCTTTCTGCCCATCAGGTTTCTCCAATGTACTACTGCGGTTTGTTAGCCCTAGAGGCCGGCCACAAATTTCCACTAGTTTGTGTGAATGTTTCTCATCGCTGGCCTTGCCCTTTTTGTATCACATGTTGCAGTGAGCTTAATCTGCATCACATTTTGAAAAGTTAAAAACATACCTTCAAGTTCTTTCTATCAGCCATGCTTGCCTTGTTTACTGTAGCAGCAGCTTCTGACGTCCTCAAAAAAAAAAAAAAAAAAAGATACCGGAATATGGTTTTATGTGGGTAGGTACTCTGTTGTACTAAATGGGTTGCCCATCCCTATTCAAGATGGAGGTTAAAAGCGCAATACGAAAACACTGAAAAGGCTAAACTTTTGACCTGTATTCAGTTACTAACAGGGTCCACAACAAATATGGCCTTCAGTGAAACTTGGCAGTATTTACATTGTGTTAATCATCATGCTGTGATCAATTAAAACTTAAAGTGCAATTGTCAATTTTTATTTTTATTTTTAAGTTTTAGTAATCTACTGCTGTCTGTTTTAGATGCTTTTTTGTGTTAATTTCTAAATATTTAGCAGCTTTAACACAAGTAAGGCATTTTTGGTTTAACTATTTATATGTTTATTAAAAAAATAGATTTTTTTTTTAAAGTTATCACATATATTCACTGTATTGAGTCCATAGCGATTTTTCATAAGTGTGTTTGAAAGTACTGTAGGTCCATCCTCCTTTAAATGCATCAAGGAAATAAAGAAAAGATTACAATTGTTTTTTTCCTCTTTATCATATACATTTTACGAAGGGAACATTTAGCTATTAGCAATTTATGACTTTAAAATGAACATCAGATGTTGAATTGAGAATGTTAAGTTGTGGCTGATGGTAGTAAGACCTGAGCTGCGTCTCAACACAACATTATACAGTCTACATGGTTAATTAGAAAAATTTGTATAATGGGTATGATTTCTTTTGATCTTTTTTAAAAGCAAAATTAAAGAAGCTGCAGCACAGAGCTAATTGCAGATGGAATTTCCCTAATTTAACTTAGCGATGTCTTGCATGACAACATCATCTACAGCCAGGCTTAAATGGAGGACGATGTCATCAGGTTCACATTCAGAGCTGCACAACAGCATTAAACATTTAACTGCCTTATGTAAACTGATGATTTGTCCTCTCTAACCCCTGCTAAAGCTGCACAGCTGAAGAATATTGTCATTTTTCTTCAAAAGCTAGCTGTAGTTGTAGCTCAAAATAGAGACAGAATCTGGTTTTCTTCCACTTTCATTTATTCAAACAAAGCTTTTATCTCATCTGCATAAGTGGCTTTCATTAGTTTGTTTTATGCTGGTGGAAAAAATTATAAAAAAAGAGACATGGTGTAAAATTTTATTATTTTAATTGTGTCTTCATTATTATATCATAACAGAATCCATGCGCCGGAGTTGAGAACAACATAGATCCATAAAAAAATTTAAAAAATAATCATTTTCCTTTTTGTTTGAAAGGCAAAGCATTTACGATAAAATGCCTTATTTTAGATTTTAATCATTTGAATAAAGAAGGAACTTTATTTCTCTGTGAACATAAAATTTGAATATGGTTCTTAATTTCATGGGTACCATTTTAAGTTTTGTAAAAAAAACTTGAAGGAAAATAAAAAAACGGTGTCCCCTTCAGTTACACTTGGTTTCACTGTCACCGTCCATTAGTTTTTGTCGGGGGTCTAAAGAAAATCTTAAATATATAAAAGTCCCAAATACTGCCCTAAATGTCCTTAACACTGTGCCGTTTATATTCCACACCACCCGGACCCACTCTTTAATATGCTGTACCAATTATCGGTGTAGAAAGGTCACATATTTGTTCTGCCATGTTTTTAATTGCTTGAACCCGTGCAGATTAGAGCTGAACTTCTTAGTTTCTTCTGAAATGTAATTATATTCACTGGTCCGTCTGTTCTGTCCCACCTTCTCTATGGAAACACCCATCAAATAAAGATTATTGCTTTTATCTCCAGCACTGCTTTACATCTTACTTCTTCTTCTACCTCACCCACTCATTATTTCATTCCACTCTTAATAGGTTGAGCTAAACTTAAGTTTTAAATACTGCCTAAGATTTATGTTTATATTTTGTGTTCATGCCATTATAGTGTTAGATTGATTTATTTTTAATTGGTGACTATAACGACTGTGAAAGGAGCGCTAACGAAAATCATCTCTTGGCGCATTTACTTAAAAAACTAAATAATGAATTTAGTCTCGAGTTTGATTTGCAGAGAATGAAAAGGCTTGGAAATACTCAGAAAATCAGATTATTTCTAAAATCTTTTCAAAACTTTTACTACTTTAATCCTTTTAAGTTAAATGTGAACCTGATAAATAATGCAGACATTAGTGTAACAACCCCTGCTTCTGGCCGTCTTTATTAATTTCAAATAAAACTATCTTGGAGTTCAATCTAAAAATAATTTCCGTCTAATTTATCTTTCCGAGAAAAAGAAGGCTATAAAGGCAGAGGTCATACTCATGCCATTAATTATGGTGTACTTTGATAAATCAGTGTGTGCAAAGGGAACTTCTTCTTTCCTGTGAACAGAATTGGTCTCTTCAGATTTTAAATGTGATGCTCTGTTGGAGGAAGAGATAAAGGTGTTGCTGCCTGACTATGAAGCACAGAGAGTGCCGTCTCATGTTGCTCAGTGCTTACAGAGGATGACTCAGCAGCAACATTGTTTTATTAGATAAAACTCTCCGTCCATAATGTGCTGCTATGTATTTGCCATTAAGGGGTGAACATGTTCCCAAAAGAATATGTTTCAAAGACCCATGGGGTCAATGCTATAGCTACAAGGGATATTTATTAAAGAGCTAATACTCAGCTTTTAAGCTGTGCCAGTCTTTATAAGAAGGAAACAAGAAATGTTATTTTCAGCATGCAATTCTAATCGGGGAGGGAAAAATATCAATTCATCATGGCTTTGCAGTGTTTTTTTTTCTCAATCCCACATCATTTCAGAAAATCGTCTGAACTGATTATTTCCCATTGGCAGTGAGTAACAGTTTAGTTTGATGTGCGCCATATGGAAATAAAAAATCAGACAACACATCTAAAGTAAATGTCTTTACTGCAGTGTTAAAGGAGCAATAAGTAATACACGTCAGTAATAAAACTAACTAAAATCATTCTCATTGCCTGGGATGGATGTAACGTCTCCCTTAAACACTTGGTCCTCTCCATCAGCAATGTCTTTGTCAAGTTTTCTCCTTTCAAACCTAGAGGTATTGTCTACAGCGGAGGTCTTCCACAGGGGCGGAGGCGACCCCTAGGGGGGTCCACAGAGGAACTGCATGGGGGTCGAAGAAGTTTTAGGTTGATTAGACGTTTCATATTCCCCCCTGCAATTTTTTCCACTAATTGAAATGTCTTTATATCCACATTAACATGAATTCAACAGACTGTAGTTAACAGATAAATGGAGGCTGAAGATGTCTTTCAGTCATCAATGCACACATTCAGCGACACACAGGAGCTCTTTCAAGCTGGGCACCGTTTCCTTCACAACACCTGTCCCATCAACCAGGAATCATAATTAGAAATACTTTAATAATCCCAGGGCGAAATTTCTTTCATTACATGACTCCATCTGTAATAGAGTGACTATAGGACCACTTTGATATAACACAATTTCATACCATATATATAATAAGGGGGTCCCCGCTCCATCTCGCCATCAGTTTGGGGGTTCTTGAGCTGGAAAAAGTTGAAGACCCCTGGTCTACCGGAAGAGATGGGCAATTCCAGTTCCTGGGCGGCGGTATCCTGCAACTTTTAGATCCATCCTTGGTCGAACACTCCTGAATCAAATAGCTGAGTTACCTCCTTAGTGAGCAGTCAGTTCCTCCAGAATCCTCTCAATCATCTGATTATTTGATTCAGATGTGTTGAAACAAAGGCACATTTAAAAGTTGCAGGATACTTGCCCTCAGGAACTGAAATTGCCCACCCCTGGTCTACAGTTTATGTTGTGGTGTGTTATCTATGTTTAGTTCTTGAGCCAATCATACAAGAATTTCCCAGGTAAAAACAGCATTGGTAAAAGAGCACAAGCCTGCAAACATGGAAACGTAGGAAGAGAAGGGATCCAGAAAAAACGCTACCTTACTGCAGAGGAATCGTCCTCTTCTCTTTTGATTTGGCAACCTGAACAAGACTCTTGGAAAGGGAAGAAGAGTGCTACAGAGTTTTGCCAAAGTAATTCTGTGTAACAGGTCACTACATTTAAATTAGTCCACGCTACACTGAAATTCCCACTGCATACTTAAATTAAATGGTCTTCCTCCCCCAGGGCTCTGTCCACTGCATTTTGCCACAAATGTTGGTTACGCTGAAATTTTAAGATGGCACTGAAATTCGGCTGATTCACTGATTTTTAATGATCAAACAGCTGTCATTTACCTCCTTATTTGTGTACATGCATAAGAAAAGCTCTGTGAAAACGTCAACCCTGTGGTCTTCAGCCTCTGTCATCGACTCGCTCTGAGCGCTTACAGGCAGGCAAAAAGCTTTGAATCAGGGATAAGGTAACTAGCTTCTGAGAGATTACCACCGGCTTTGCTGTCGAGCTGAACCGACTGATTGTCACGGTGTCTTTCCTTTTATCCAAAAATTCAATTCATTTAATCATAGTTTATTTATTTAGCAACAATTCCTAGCATGTCATCTCAAGCCCCTTTACAGAAATTATTCAATCAGCTAATACAGTTGGTTAAAGATTTTATTCTGGAAAACAAGCTGATTACATCCAGTCATTGACTTTTCAGGATTTGCTCCTCCTGGATGAGCATATGGCAACACTAGATATTTGCTTGTATTTTGTTGTTAACTCCAAGCAATCTCTCACACCGAACATGCACGCAGCAACAGTGGTGAGGAAGAACACGCTTTGCGCGTAAAGAAACCTCCAGCAGAACCAGGCCCGGCGTGAGTGGCTTGCTGCAGCCGACTGGAGGTTCAAGGAGAGGGAAGCAGACATAAAAAAGGAGCCTAAAAGCACTTATCCATAAATACCTTATTGGTTAGAAAATGTAACAATAAACTAGCTCCATAAGTGTCTTTGTTTAGGAAAGAAACCGTTAAGCAGAAGAGCTCTGAGCCAGCCCTTGTGTAAAATCCAAGCCCACAGCTCTGTGCAGGAGAGAAACAGGAGCAAACACCGAAAAGAAACCCCAACTCTATCATTTATAAACAAAGGGGATGACGCCAACAGTCCAGCTGAGACGTCTCTCCTGACGGTGTGACAGCGAAACGGGAAGAGACCAGATGAAGCTGCTAAAATAAAAAAAAATAAAAAAGCACAGAGAGCATTAGCAGTGATGAAAAATGATATCAATGTCCGCCAGCGGACAAAGTCTATAGCAGCATAACTGTAGCGATAGCTCAGAATAACGTGAGCCTCTCCAAAGAAAAGTTTTAAGTCTTGCCTTAAAATTAGACCGGGTGTCTACCACACAAATGGAAATAAAGGTGTAGTGGTGGCCGCCCATCCCACCAAACCTGCAGGTGGACCGACGGGTAAATCAACTAGTTTTCATATTACCGAAAGATAAAAACTTCTCTTCCAACTTGTACAAAACAATCAAAGAAAATGGAACATCAAGGGTGTAGCATGTTCAAAAAATTGCTGTTGTTAAAAATCCTACTGGGGTTAAATGGAAGAAATAATCCTACATGTGGTGTTTAGATTTAAAATGCTCACTATTCTAGGTAACATACTTGGTACTGTAATAGGAAACATGAACGACGGCTACAGGGTTGGCTGGGGGATGACAGCGGCAGACTGTGTGCAGCAGACTTTAGAAAAACCTGTCCCACAAAGCCAAGCTAATGAAAACAAATAAATCAGCAGTCCGATATAAAAGCTTTTCCATAATAAACCTCCCTGTTTTTTTCTCACATCCAAATGCAATGAAAAGTTGGGAGGCCAAAAGAAAAAACAAGCCCTCTAGGAAGTGCAGCAACAGATTTTAGCATTTCTGAGTCTTACTATGTATGCATCAAAGCCAGTTATACTAATGATGCCAGACAGAGTTATAGGATTTTAGATGCTGTAGCAGAAAAGAGTCAGTTTCTGCAGAAGTTACTCATAGTGAACAATTTAGCTTTCTAGTTCTTTTTTTCTATTCTGTCTCTCATCTCCCCCAAAAATGTTGTTTAGTTCGGACGCAATTTAGTTTTTTTTAGCTTACCTGATGGGGTTTATGTTGTTGCTGTATATTGATTTGGCCATCGGTAACTAGAAACATCTAATTAGTGGTCACTCCCATTAAAAAAACAATACCTTGCATAGTCTAAAATCCTGGACAATTGATCTGACTCGCGGGCATCCACGAACAACTATCTATATCAGCGAGACTCCTGGAACTTCCGGGAGGCTTGTAATGTCTGCATTTTGATTTTGCTGAGGAGTTCATGCTAATCAGTAGCAATGAATAAGAACATGAAAGCAAACACAGCTCTGGTATCAGAAAAGTCTGGGGTCTGCAGATACACTATCTAAAAGCAAGTATCAGAATTGGATTGGAAGGGAAAACGGTTTATTGGTCCATTCTTAAAATAGACAGAACTATTTCTTTAGATGTAGAGTTATTTTGCCTCTGAACATAAACTTAGACTGCTATAAAATAAAGTGATGCTGTAGGCTTGACGTAATGTGGTATTTAATATATCCTCTGCATCTTCTTTGCTGCTGGCAAACTAAATTTAGGGGCATTACAATCTGAAAGAACAGTTTTTCTTAAAAAAGAGACGCTTTAGCACAAGGCTGTTATCTTGGAAATAATGTCACAATTAAGTAAAAACATGTATGTTAAAATCTTAATTTGATATAAAAAAATTACATATGTGCTTTTGCTTTAAGTAATTACCTGTAGGATTTACTTATGGTAAAAAGTTCAAAAGGGAAAGAATGTGTTAAGCAGCATCTTAATTCCTTTTCTCAGCTGCTAGTCAACCTGAAGCTGTATCGTCTAAAACATTTGTTCATTTTTTTTTCATGTAAAGAGGACTGAGTCTTAACAGACAGGATTAAGAATAACTTAATTTTAGTATATTAGTGTGTTACAAATATTTGTTGCTATTGCTTTCTTTAAAATGCATCCATTAGATTTTAACCATATACCGTAATTGCACTTAAGATGGTTTTATTCAATGACTAAAGAAAGATTAGGGAAGCAAAAATGGTCATTGATGTGCTCCGCTTCTGGGTTTTTTTCTGTCTGTGTTTTACCTTGTTTTGACTATTAAATTATGCAGCAACAAAACACATTGCCAGTGTTTTGTTTACCTGTTTTAATAAAACATAGATTTTTAAGCGTTGTGCACAGTTGAAACCTTAAGCTTTGAGTTTTTATTGAACTTGATACTGAGTAAGAAAACTGCATATTCAAATTTATATCAAAAGGAGTCTGTTTCTTCCATTTAACCCCTTCTTTTAAATGGAAAAAACAACGTCCTTTTAGGGTTGTCAAAAGTATCGATACTCAAAAAAGTATCGATACTGAAACGTTGTATCCGGATACAATACTCGTTTTTAAAAGTATCGATACAGTGCCACCACCAGTGGCACCTAAGCAGTCATTCATCTAAAGCGCAGAATAGAGGAAAATGCACTTTCAGAACACTGTGTGATTGAATAATTCTACGCACTTTTCAGTTTCAGACTTTATTTGTAAGCATACAACCTCAAAATATTGTTCTTATTGTTTATTATATTTATTTCTTGTATTTTATTTATTAATGAAAACATTTCTGTAGAATTTTGGAGTCTTTGTTTTTATCCTTGTGGTATCGAAAATGGTATCGAGTATCGAATATTTTCCTAAGTATCGGTATTGAGTTGAAAAGTTTAGTATCGTGACAACCCTACGTCCTTTTGAATTAAATTTGCTCTGGGCTGCTATTATCTACTGCTGGGAAGCGTCCTGTGGCTGGACTGTAACAGTCTGGGAATCAAACCAGAGAACCAAGCACCAAACGACTAGACCATCCATTCCTAGAGCTTCTTTTCTTTTTAAATAGAAAATAACCATTTTGCATACAAACTTTGCTTAATGTGGTGAGTTTAAGATTAAAACTTTGATCTTTTGCATTAAAAACATCCTAAATGTTCCCAGATTCCCCAGCAGAACCCTTAAAAGCATAATAACAGCTGATCCAAAGATAGCTTTATTTCATCAATCTGTCTACTTGCTATTTGGGACTTTATGCTGTTTCACTTTAGAGCTTTATAGACTGAAATGATCTAATTGATGACCTTAAGGCATTTGACCAAAATAGGACAGCTTTGAAGCAAAGTCAGAAGACTTATATATAAATTAATGTAAATAATCAGTATCAGTAGCTGTAAATCTTCCTCCGCCTTGCCGCCATGGAAACCAAGTGAAGACTCAGGCGCCTGTAATTAGTCTACCTGATAAAATCTTTCTGTAAACAATTGCAACTGGATGCCCAATTGATGAACTGTGAATATAGCCCAGATTATGTTTGCAGAGGGAGGCTGGCGCTGTGTATGTGAAGTGTTCAGATGTGGTTCTTTTCTTTACACGAACACAGAACTCACTTTCTAAACATGATTTAAAAGCAATAAAAATCCAGAACGAGTGCTGCACAGCCCGCACATGTAGAGGTTTGCACTAGGGGTTACGCAGATGAGTAGATGGAGTATACTGTTGGCTTTAAATTATTACACTGGAGTTGAAGACATAAGAGATACAAGTTTATTGTTCATTATCCGCAGGGACACAAGCAGAGTTTTGAATTGAATCTCGTTGGCTCCATGTATTTTTCCTGCCTCAGTAACTTTGATTAATTAAAGTAAAGAGGAAAACATTTGGAAGATTGAAATGTATCATCCATCACCAGGACTAATAACTACATTCAACAAGTTTGCTGCAAATGATAGATTATGACACAACATACTTTTAGTGGCACTAAAATAAAGAGCCAGAATTTAATTTTATCCTAGATGGTCGTGTTCTTCAAAAGACAGATTTTAGCTTATTAAATCTTTTTTTTTTCTTCAGAATTTAGCAGAACTAAACAGACACAAGACATGAAGTGTGAGACATTATTGTTTGCAGAGCTTGTTTGCTTTATTTTTGTGGGGTGCAAATGTATGTGATGGCTGTTTAGAAACCATGTAAATAAAAGCTAGACATTGTGCTGCGCAAAAGTATTCACACCCCTTACACTTTTTTTTGTTTCATGTAATAAATTTCAGTTTTCAGTTTATTAAAGTCATTATCAAAGTCATTTATTAAAATCATTATCATCTATTAGTTAAAAAAATGAAACTTATAAAAAAAGTTTTAAAAAGAAAATTTGAAATATCTAATAAAAGAAATAAATGATTTGGGAAAATAAAATCTGAGCAAACACCAAAATTACTCTCAAAACCTTTTTTTATTTAGGTTTTCTGTAGTTTAATTTCTAAATTGTATTTTTTTGGAGATGTTTAGTTAAAAAACTAAATTCTCTTCAATTTTTTTTTACCCCAAAATTTTTCCAGTGAATCCATGTTATAGAAATAAATTTTCCTCCAGTATTTTCTAAAGCTGCTATCTGGTTGGTACTCTGCAGTAAATTGAAGCAGAAATGCATGAAAATGTGTTTATTAATTTATCACAAGTAGTATAATTCAGCAACATTCCATCATTTCACCTGCGATGATCCAACCCTGCTAGGAAAGCAGTCATTATATATTCTAATTAATACAGACATATCTGCATGTCTGCAAGGTTTTTCTTTTTGTTGGCGTTGGCAGACTGGGGGCACAGCTGGTTCCAGTTTGCACCTGAATTAGCAGGCTATTAGCTGTGAGAGGAGCTGGTTTTATGGCCAGTTGCTCATTTGGCTGGATATGTGCTGCATAGCTTAGTGAAGGCTTAGAGTGGCTACTGCTTTGAGTCATTAAGTAAAGTTAACCCTGTCATAAGGCTGTGTCTGTGAAGCTGATATTTAAACAGATAGCGTTAGCTTATGACATCCTGAGAGTTTACTGCTTCACTATTGCAGATCCAAGAGCTTTACTGACCTTTTCAACTTGCTGTCAAACATCAGTGTTGTAGCATTAGTCCAGCTAGTAATACATATACAAATAGGACAGTTTGCATTGATTTGGATTATTCTGAAAGGATTTCACTGAGAAATATTAACTGGTATGCCTTTTGCTCACAATATTGGCTGCTTCTTTCAGTCCCTTTTGTCACATTTGTTCACTCATTTCATTCCTCCTGAAAGTTTCTGAAGAATTGAAATTAACTGAACACATCTCATTTGGTTCTTTCACTTCCCTGCTAAAGGTTCTCAGGGTTAATTCATTAACATGTACCACTATTTTAATATTTTTATTTAATCTAGTTCCTTTTTTGTGTTTTGTTATTCTCTGTCTTGTGGCCAAGACTCCTTTGAAAACTAGGTATTTTGACCTCACTGGGACTATCCTGATTAATTAAAGCCTAAATAAAAGAAATTGATTAAAAATACCCTATTTCACAGTTTTAGAAAGTCTCAATAAGGTCATAATTTCATTAGAATGTGTGTTTAATGTCTGTAAAGACATGGAAACAGAAAATAGTATTGAAGTATATTTTGACTGCAAAAACTTTAAGGTAAGGTATTTCATATGCGTTCCTTCATAGGCGTTCCTTCCTGGGAGCATTTTTTTTTTGTTTTTTTAAGTGGACAGAGTGGGTCTTTTAAAAAAATCGCGAAAATCCTCCACAACACCTTTAATTATTTTTCCTTGATTTAAATAGATAAGAGGATTAACCTATGGAATAAGATTTGAAAAAAATAATTATCTTATATACGTTCATAATGTTTGGTCAAAAATACAAATTTTTATAGGCAGATTATCTTATTTATCTGCTCAAATACTCTTAATTAAAAAAAAAGTTTACTTATTTTTAGACCAGTTTTTGCAGTGTAGATTTCCAAACTTAGATTATCCATCCATCATTTCATCTGAATGTCTGGCTTTCAATGCTTTCATCTCTTTGTGCATCCATCTTGTTTTAGGACTGATATACTGATCAGAAGCAGAATCTGTTAGATAATTAATCTTCTTTTGTGAAAATTCTTCTCAAAATTGGAGCAATAATCTGGCAGTACACTTGCACCCTGTAAGACTTCTTGTTTTCAGGATTAATAATCTAACAATCTGCTCTTGTTTAGTATATTAATCTTAAAACAAGATTAAAAAAATCCTTTTTGACTAGATTTAAGATTGTAAGACAGTGTTTACACTGCAAAAAACGATCTAGAAATAAGACAACATTTCTTAAATTAAGTGTATTTGCCATTAATTTGAGCAGGTAAATAGGACGATTTATCAATGAAAAGAGTATTTTTGCTCTCTAAAATAATATAAGTAGATAATGTGCACTTGAAATAAGACAAGTGTTTTTTTTTCTTTTTTAAATGTAAACTGTCTTGAATGACTTATTTAGATTTCCATCACTTTCTCTCTCTCCATCCTTCCAGCTGTTTGTGTTTCGTTCCCCATCTGTTCCCTTCAGCCTGTTTTCTTTCTGCAGACATTCTCTATCCTTTTTTAAAGCCTGACCACTGTAGAAAATAAATATATCATGATTCTCCCAATTAGATACAGACTAAAAGTCCTCAACATTTGTGTGAAGAAAAAGTATGAATTTCTTACCTTTACTGAAATAAATAATCTGCTTATCTGGCATTTATCTCCATGTTTCATACTAAAACTCATTAAAACAATAAATCGTCACAATAAGCAATAAATCAATTAATCATATGATAGAAATGACTTAAATGATCAATTAAAATGTGCTCAATAATTAACATTTGCCTGCTTGCTTGTTTTTCCTTCCGTCTCTCTTTGTGCTTAAGAGTCTGGATGACATAAGGTTTCACTGCGGGGGTTCGTCTCCTCTCACCCATCCCCGTATTGTTTCCAGTCTAGCATTAGAGCCTTGCGACTGAGGACTAGCAAGTCAGAGAAATGCTTGTTGAGATTTAAAATAAATTAAGAAAAAAGGATTGATGCTGTTTCAAAGCCGAATGTAACAGCTACAGTATGGAACACTTTGGATTGAAACTGAATGACAATATTATCCTCCATCGCAGTGATTTTTGGGACAATTTATCATCCAGCAAAAGTTGGCCAGTAAAATGTTTCAGCTCTTGGGAAATCTAAACCGTTTGCAGCAACAGATTGATTGCAGTTACATCTGGACCAGGAAGCCTTTCCTGACCTTCTCTGTCACCTTTTCCCTCTAATGAGCTCCCTTGCCAGCCTAACGACAGACAGAGCAGCATCCAGTTTCCTCCCAGGTCCCCTAGTTTCCGAATTACAAAAAGGCTGAGTTTCCTACACTGTCCTTTAATGGAATCTACCTGTTTTTCTTCTTGTCTTGCAGTTGGGAAGACGTCTCTGATCACGCGGTTCATGTACGACAGCTTTGACAACACGTATCAGGTAGGTGCTTATACGGTCTATAATAATACAACCTATCTGCTTTGATCTGTAGGCCTTTGCTTTGATACCGTCAGCAAACCAAATGAATAAACTCCACTGGAAAACACTCATCTAGAAATACCAATGTCTGTTTTCCTGTGTAAAGTAATGAAACATGTTAAAACAGCAACGCTTGGAATGAAATATCTTCAAAAGAAAATTTCTTCCCTCTGTGATTAGTGCTTTTAATCCTGCTCTGCAGAGCATCTCCGTCTCACTGAATATTTCTTCTCCAGCTGCAGCAAATCTACAGAACATCTGAAGGCCCTACCTTTAATAATGCCTGCAGGTTTATAGCTTGATAAGAAAAAAAGTGTCTAATCACAAAGTCATAAAGCGGGAATAGTGCGTTAGTCTTTAACCCTCATTCCCTGTCTTTAACTCATTTAGTTCTTAATTGGCCTGCATAACATGTAAAGTAAAGAGATTATCTCAGGGAAACTGAAAGTACTGTATGTTTTAAGAGTGTGGAAAGTGAATAAGTTTAAATAGAATCTGATACATATATTGAAGAAGATGGTTTATAGTTTATCAGAAAATCACTTAACAGATCAGTCTCTTTCAATGCGGGGGGCAAGAGTGGACTTGAGGTAAAACCCTCAGTAGGCGACAGTGAAAGCAGAGACCATGTAGAAATGTACCGTCAGCATCTTTGAAAAAGTCATTTTTTTATATGTAACTTTTTTTGTCTTTTCAAGCACATTTCCACTTTGGGAATGATAAAAAATATTTAAATGAATATTTTTAAACCTTCCTCCACTACCCCTACCTTTAAAATAATAAGGTGATTTTAATAGAAATGTCATCCCTGACGATTAGCAGCTGTCATCAGCATGGGTCTGTCTTTCTATTGCAACCTCCTGATGTCAGTCTAACCTCAGAGGGAGCCTCCTACTGAGAGCTTCCTGTTTATTAGTGGGAAATCAGCTGGAGCTGATTGATTGTTTGGTGCCATCTCGGCCTGATGATGTCAGAATATGAGCTGCACAAACGACAAACTGTCACTGAAACAGAACAGTCGATAGATAAATCATAAACGCTGTTGTGGGTTTTTTGGGGTAATCACTAGAAAAGCAGCAAATTATAGAGAAAGTATTGAATCTATAAACTAAAGTGATGAACTGATGTCACTCCAACTTAAGGCAGCCCAAGAATTGCATTGGTGGAAGAAAACAATCCAGATTTGGAAAAAAATTAAAAAATGTATGAATCGATCTCTGTTACATGATGCATATTTCATTGCCCAGCACTGCCTTCCTTTCTCTTCACTGTGCTTATCCATCCGTTTAATTCGTTTGTTCTACTAAGAAATGATAAACTAGGTCATTATATGATGCCACTAGCTGCATACATTTAGGCCTACCTCATCTATAGCAGGTTTGTATATCGTGTTAAAGATAGGCTCTGTTCGGGTCTTTTCTCTGAAAAGAGATCACTCGGGACAAACTCTTTAAATAACCACAAGACATGACAACAGATTTGATAGAAGCTGTAATCTTACTCAGAAGTTGCTTAGAGATTACAGAATGGCAGCTGCTCACCTCTGTGCTCACCTCTCAGAAGGTTGCCCCGATTAACAGTTAAAAAATATATTATATACATCCCCAGTCTGCCACATATTCTTATTTTACATCATACATGTTTGAAGATGAGGAAACATCATGGGTCCAGCCCATCAAAATATTACACTTAGCGGAAGGACGCCGCTCTCATTCCATTTCCAAATCTTTGCCACATGCAGAATGAAGATTATAACTGTACAGTATATACGGACAGAGGAACTGTCTTAATTAGATAAACTATTGGGGAAAAGATCAGTTCTGACACACAACAGGCAGCCAATACCTAGGTGTAATAATAAAATCACACATCTTCAATGATAATTGAAGCAGATCTTTAAAGAAGTGCAAACTAATTTGTGTTTGCAGTTCAGCAGGGAGCATCTTTTGGTGTCTGTGCCTTCATCAAGATCCAGACCATATTTAGATTTGTGGGTGGGATATATGTGAATGTAAACCACCACCTTTGCAGGTGGTAAACCAATGTTTACCACCTGCAAAGCAATTTCTCAAACCTGAAACCTTGGCCGCAGTGTTTGCTTCTTTTGTTTGTCTGAAAGTCATCAAAAGTATCTATAATGTAGTAGAATATTATTAAAAGAAAAACAAACAAATCAATGCAGCAGGACAAAATATGATTAGTATATAATTAAACCAAAAAAAAGAAAAAGAAAAAGGAATTTACTTTAATATAATGGGGGAAAAAATACAATAGTAAAAGTTTGCAGAAGAAATATGTTTAATTTTGTCAATGAAACACATTGACAGAATCATTGGTAACCTTTGTTAAAAGAGAGAAAAACCCACAATGGTCTCAGAAATAACTTGAATCTCACAAAAATTATTATAAATCAAAGTTCTATGAAGTCTGCCTCCTTCACAATAATGACTAAATAAATTTTATTGACCATATGCATTATATTAACATTATGAGTTGCAAACAGTTGATAATTTTCCTCCTTATAAGCTCTAATTTGTATAAGATGTATTATTTTTAAAGTGTTTTGATTTTGTTTATAGTGGAAATTTTTCTTCAGCTCCTCATCCAAACTGCTCCATAATATTACTCCATGCTCCAAAATGCATATATTTTTACTATTGTATGTTATATGTTACTATTGCTCACAGTT
>NW_015150679.1:801856-804723 GCF_000732505.1 Cyprinodon variegatus | reverse complement strand
TTTCAAGTGGCATTAAAAAGTCTTGAATTTAACTTGCCTTATTCTGTGGGAACCCTGAGTACATAAATCTATTGCTAGTTGAGAAAGTACCATAGTTAAACCAAAAAGTCCTGCAGTTATTCTGGAAATATGCTTGAGGGCCAGTTTTGCGTAGCTGCAGTGACAGCTGAATTCTCTTCATATGAAAGCCACATTAACTGAATTGCACTCACAAACATGAAAGCATTAATAGACACTTTGGGGCTATAGGTGCCATGCCAACAGCTGCAACATGTGCTGGTAGGGAGGATGGTACTGAACCTACAACTCTTGGATTATCAAATTATTCCTTTTACCAATTAGGATTGTCCAAAAAGTCTATCGACAATTTATCAACACCGACCTTCTGTTTACAGTTGGTTACAGTCTCTACCTACTCTGGAGTGCCTTTATATGTGAAATAAGGTGTAATCGCTGTTTTGAGTTTTATTTCTGAAAGATATTTTTATTTACTCATCCTCATGCACTCTTTAAAGTCAGAAGGAAATCATATTTAAATGTCAAATCCTTCTGGCATAAACATGTATATAAATTCACTATTTATCAGACTCTTTTGTACCAAAATTTAGAAAATTTGTTTAAAAAAAAAAAATCCTGTCTCAAAATCTTTTTTTTTTTCGTTATCTTATGCAGGCCAGTTAGTTATACGTCAGCCTGTTCACCTAAATTCGGCCAATCATATATCAACAGTCATCTGTCAATATTTTTTTTTTTTGGTCATAGCATCTTGATTCATATGTCGCAGCTAATATACGCAACGGTTGAAATAAGAATCATTTTCTTTCCCACTGAGTTCCGTCCCAGTGTTCACGGGGATAGACGTCTGTGTCTTCAGCAGGCGTAGAGCTAACAGAACTGGCAGCGTTGCGAGGCAAGGGCTCAAACATGTCCGGCTGTAAGCCTTCTACACCAAACCAAGCTTCTGCTGCCCTGGCGTCCTCTTCCACAACATCTTTGTTCCCCAATTTCCTCCTCTAAATAAAAAATGTACGATGGAGGAGACTCATCCACGACCTCCGACACAAAACTGTCCTCCTCATGCATGTTTCTGCTGTCTATAGCGTTCCTTGACAGTGTTGTTTCTATGTCAGCAATTAAGTGCTACTTGGTCCCAATGGAATTTCCCATTGGGAACATTCTAGCACTAAGTTGCTAACTGGTTAGCGAGGTGCTTCGAAGAAACCGGCCACAATCAAACTTGCTTCTGAACCTTCCGCCACAACAATCCCACCCTCTTGATAAACGACCAATTAAATTCACTTCATTCACTCGTGTAAAGTCGTGCACCACTCGGTAGAATTCGGAAATGAAACGGTTGGAACAGCCGCTTCCCTTCCACTTTAACTGATCAGGACATTGAGATTGGCAAAAGCTTTTCAATCCATTAGTTACACAGTTTCAGAAAATGTAGACTCTTGAAGATGAATGAAGCTTTGGAACAATCTGAGTTTAATGCTGTTTTTATCTGGTTTTTGTGAAAGCGATTGGTCTCCTCAGATGACTAAAGCTGCAGCTATGATAGAGTGTTCAGTTTAGTGGAAATAAATGAATTATTCCTGCTGCCAAAAAATGAAATTGGATTCATAGCCATAAGAAAAACCTCTCTCTAAAAAACAAAACAAAAAAAAGTAACCGAAGCTTGACGTTTCCAAAGCTAGATTCTTTGACCAAATTATGTTTTACTTGAATCTGATCAATGAAAAACTAACAGGATGCAGAGGGAATGGAAAAGCTCATTATCTAAAGCATAACAACCTCATTTATTAGACATGGGCATGCATTGCTGCCAGTAAATTGGGGTCACTGCTGCTATTGATGATGTGACTGCTGATACAAGTGGCACGATTGCACAGCTACACTAATATTTAAACCTGGTTGGACAGCAGTTCAGTATGCTGATGGATACACTGCATTAAGGCATGCTCCTCTCACAGTTAAGAAGGTAATGTTTAAAGAACTATTTTACCTGAAGTTAATACAAAACTTATCAACGTTTCAAGGATTTTCACTTGCATTTCTTTTTACCAATAAAGTATTTTTTTATTGTACGCAGCTGCAAAACAGACATGGTTTGAAATACAACGGGTTGTTCTCATCAACAATCTTCTGATGTTTCATTCAACGGGGCCAGACTAAATAACACATTTAATCTCATATTTAGTCTGGTTTATCAGGCTACAAATAGAGTTTTAAGACTGTTTTTGTGATGCAGCTCATCTCCCATTAGAACAGGATAGTTTTATTAACATGATTCAATGCTTAGCAGTAGCACCTGGGTGCGGCCGTCATTAGCTATAGCGGCTAATGCAGGATGTCCCATCCAGTAACCACTCTATCGATGGTGAGGAACTGCTTAGTCCCTCCTGGAATCTGTCATGAAAATGTTTTTATCAGTCTGTTGTTTTCTTTATGTGGTGCAGTCCTCATCCCTCCCATGGCATTTTAAACCTTCTTAAGTGCAGGTTATGCTATCCATAAAACCATGGGTAATTTTTTTCCTCTGTACCATCTGGCTTTTAGCAGCTGCTTGGAATAATGATGGTCCAGTTTTGTGGTCACCATATTTGCGGAAGGGTCCTGAAGTGGGACGAGGTACCAGCTTTGCATGTGTATCAAATCTTCTACAAATGAAACCTTTTATTCCAAGCTTTTTTAAAATGGCTAAATAACCCTTTTTTTTCTGCCGGGGAGGACATTTTTGTTTTTGAATTTTCGAGTTTTGCATGTGTGCCATTTAAGATTAAGAAAAGCAGACACATGTACTTTGGCCTCTATGTCGTGCTGTAGGTTGTTGTTTTTCTTTACAGGACACATTTTCTAACAGTCTA
>NW_015150679.1:798140-800274 GCF_000732505.1 Cyprinodon variegatus | reverse complement strand
AAGTTGTTTCGATATAGTCATGTCTTGCAAAGACCAAAATCCCTTGGAAACACTGGACAGTGACTTAGCTAAGCAATAAGTAAAAATAAAGAAAAATAAAAATGTTTTGGTAAATGAAACTGTGATTCGATTTTTTCATTGCCAAACTGCATTTCATTTTTTTTTTTTTTTTGCATCTGTAAAGTCTTTATCTATGGTCTTTGTGAAGGACACAGTTTAAACAATTTATCGAATAATTTATTTACCCTTTTGTTCGATTCACTAACCTTATTGCACGTCGGGGCATGCTTTGGTGGCACAGTGGTACATGACCCATGTACGGAGGCCTTAGTCATCGACGCGGCCGATCTGGGTTAGAATCTGACCTGTGGTCCTTTGCCGCATGTCTCTCCCCCTCTCTCATACCCCCTTCCCTGTCAGCGGAAAACGAGCCACTACTGCTATCCTGGACTATTTCTGAATTGCATTGAAAGCTGTTTAAATCACCAGAGAGGTAAACAACAGTTGTGGATTTTAAACAAGTCTTCCCTGAAGTCTCATTTCCAGTATAATATTACACAGCACCCTCAAAACCTCAGATGTTGGATTAACACATTTATGAATGTCTGTGATGTCTGCATCTTTCTGAGGAGCTGCTTACTCTTGGGTTTTTCTACATTCGGGCCGATGTGGGTTTCCTGCAGTTCGTCTTGCCCCAGGGCTGCTGCTGTAATTCCCAGGCTAAGTGGAGCTGGATAGATTCCAGTTTGGATATCTAATAGCCCACCCACTCAATGCAATCATCATAAGAAAGATATGGGAACCTGGTTTCCTAGATAAATAGCATCCAGCAAAGGTCTGGATCTAGTGAGACCTGAAGGGACAGAGAAAGACAGACAACCTGCTGAGAGGACTGATGCTAGAAAAAATGACTGAAGTGTTCATATCGTTAATACCAGGCTCTGAGTTACATTTTCTGTGCTCTTAAAAAACAAAGGTGTGTTTAAAAAATATTATCTGCAGGAAACTGACATGTTTTATTGCTCGTGCTCAGAGAAAGTTTGTTTTTGATCTAGTCAAGGCTTCATTACCTGTTGTTTTTTGTTTGATTTGGTTTCTTTTTAGTAAAAAAAATAGAGCTATGAATGATTCTGCTGTCTTCTTCTGACTCAGCTCCTGAGACCTTTACGTTTTAATTAAAAAGCAGCAGGCATCATATCAGTGAGAGTGTTTGTGCTGCTGCTTAGAGGGGGGAAGATATATTAGCCCGATGAGGGCTAAAAATTGATTTGAATAAAGCCCACAGGAGACACCTGTCCTGATGTGCAAATTTATGCAGTCAGCTTTACATGCGGCGCCGTCAGTTGGTGTTTTCATTTCGTGTTTGTCAAGCCTGGATGGTTGAGCAGATGCAGCTGAGTCGTTTAAAAAAAAAAAAAAAGAGCAGCAGCAGTATATTTAGTGACCGACGGCCATCAGAGAGAAGAAAGTGAGCGTGGCAACAGCTCCAGGCAGCAGGAGGATGTCAGTAAGGCGAGCCACATTTGCTCCTTCTAGAGTCTCCTATCAAGCAGCCATCCAGCCGAGAGAGACAGAGACGGGTGTCCTTGCTGCCTGGCAGCACATGTTAAAAGGGCTCAGAGGTCCCTGGAGGCTCAGTGCTTTTGTCTGTTGTGTTGGAGCTGTCAGTCAAGCTTGGCCACCAGGCTGTGATTTCATCCGTCTGCTCTCCACATATGAACTAGCGCTCTTTGTTACAAAGATTTAGTGATATTTGCTGGACGTCTTATACACCAGGTGAAAAGGGTTATTACAGTGTAAAATACCACTAACAGAAAAGCATGCCTCATACTTTTTTAACGTGTTTAGGGGAGACATTGAGAATGTGAAACTGCCTTTTAATCTCTGTTTTAACTGTTAATTCAGTAAATGTATTGCAACAAGCTGGACATCTAATATATATGATATTGCCAAAAGAATTCTCTCACCTGTTTTGATCCCATATGAGCTTTATTGGCTTCCCATTCCTAATCCATAGGGGTTCAATATGACATTGCTCCGCCCTTTGTAGTTAGAACAGGTTCATTTCTTCTTGGAAGGCTGTCCACAAGGTTTAGGAGTGAGTTTATGGGAATCTTTGGCCATTCTTCCAGAA
>NW_015150679.1:795203-796482 GCF_000732505.1 Cyprinodon variegatus | reverse complement strand
GTGATGGATCGCCTTCGAGTCAATGAGTTGATGCAATCAACTGGTTTTCCTTAGATAGAAAACTTTGAATCAATTGGACTGTATGATCTGGTGAACTGTAAAGTGCCTTGAGATGACGTGTTGTGACTTTGCCCTATATAAATAAACTGAATTGAATTAAAATCAGAATCTGATAGATTTGTGTGATGGGCAGTTGGCCGATACTTACAAACGGATCTTACTCACTGATTCCACAAAGTTATGACAATCAGCCACTGGAAATACTCTAAACTTTTTTATTTATATTTTACAAAATGAACATATGTGCGGCTAAGACAAGTTTGTATTGTTTTATGGGTCAATTATCAGCCGGGGCTCTGTCTGCATTGAGAGCATATTCCACCTGTGCTTGTGTGGGTTCTCCCTGGGTACCCTGGCTTCCTCCCATAGTCCAAACATGACCCTGATGGATAAGCAGCCGATGATGGATATATGGATGGATGTTATTTGGGTATCTTTCAGTAACATAAGATTGAAACAACGAAAGTGCCTCCTGACGTTGTTCATTATAAAGAAAAATCAATATTGGCCAAAATCAGAATCAGCATGTTTTTTTTTTTTTTTTTCAAGATCAATGATCAACCAGGAAACGAGTTAATGCTTCGCCACTATTGAAGATTTTTCAATAATTCTTATATCTAAGCTTCTGCCTCAGTAAAGGAATATATATATTCTCATTGGTTCCACATATGTTAAACAAAGCCCTTAAAAACTGCTCTGCTCTTAGTTCCAAGGACTTTAATCCTTTGCCGAAATTTTAGTCTGAACTGCCTGCTGTTTATGAAAGTAGATATGTTCGTGGACAGACTTACTCCCCTGGAAATTGCTGGCAGCAACCCTCGGATGAACTTCGTTCTGTGTTTTAATAAACTGTTAGAGCCAGCGCTGTGAGCAGATGCCTCTGGGCTCTCTGTGAGTCATGGTCGGTCTGTTTAACAGTGCTCCTGCTAGATGGAGGACCTTGAAAGTCCTGGTAGGAACAGAGCTGTTGGAATATTTTATTTTTCATCTTAGATAAAAGCAATATGTGTGTAGATGTACTGAATCCAACTGTTTTCTGCTAATGTGGTCATAAAATCGTATTCAGTGTTTCAGTTTGTTCATCACAGGTAAATTCTGGTGTTCCTTTGAGATAGAAAAGCAACAATTGTCCCTTCTTTAAATATATATATATATATATATATATATATATATATATATATATATATATATATATATATATATATATATATATATATAT
>NW_015150679.1:791393-793678 GCF_000732505.1 Cyprinodon variegatus | reverse complement strand
GATGTTTCTTCTGCTACTATAACCAATATATTTACTAAATTCATGTACTTAGTAACACAATAATAACACCAAACGGCTAATGACTCCCTCTCTTTTCTATTATGTTTATACTGACATACCCCTCATCTTGTCTGTGGAGTATCCACGTGGTATCCATGGGCTTCTGCTTCTTATTAATGTTTATAGGGTGGCCCTCAGCTGGCATCCAAGTTAAATACTCACTGCTGCCACCTAGGGGACTAAAGTATGAAACAGTAGAAAATAGTAACAACATTTTGATTGCAACACGCCAAATCCAAATTTTTGTCCACTGAGATTAGATTAATGATTAATGATGTCCCTCTGAATTAGTTTCTTCTAAACATGTCGTGGAGTCTAATGGCTGTAAATCAAAGGTGTTTTAAATGTCCTCTCACCTCTTCATTTTAAAAATGCCTGGAGAAAAGCATCCAATCCTCCTAACCTGTAAGGACAACATTAGCCTGATTTGTGTGGCGATACAAACAAATCATGCTCATAATATTATCATAGTAACTAGGGCTGGGTATTTTCGCCAAAGTTCTGAATTGATTCGATTTTTATTCATACAGTTCTAAATCGATTAATTTCGATTCGATCTGTTTTTACAATAATGAAAGTGGTTCAACCGTGCTTCATGTATTTTGTTTTTTCCTGTCACATTAAACACAAAGTGCAAACTTGTAAATCAGACAGTTTAAACCTGAGATGTGAACAAAACTGTCTCATAAGTGCAAACTTGTTTGTGAAAAGTGAAAAAGTGAAGCCTCACTCGAGCAAGCAGATGTGACACAGCAGACATGCATGAGCTGCATTAACTTCAATGCACAAACCATATTTGCAGCGTTGTCTGTATCAACTACAGGGTGTTTGCTGGTCAGCCCCCATTTGTTAATGTCTTCAGTCAACCTATTGGCTATATTTGCAGCTGTCTGGCTTGAAGTCATCTTGAGTGCATCTTTCCTGCTCATTTGAATGTGAACGTCACACGGGTCACTATAAAATGAATCGATCTCATTCCCTAGACATCGATTTTGCAAAAATGTAAAGTAATCGATTTAAAATAGATTTGTTTTACCCAACCCTAATAGTAACCATTACTACAAATTAAAATAAGAAAAGCTGTTTCTCAATCTGTGTACTTGTGCGTTCTCATGTGCTCGTGAAACGTCATCAGCCCTAGTACTGTTTTAATATTACAAGAACAGCAGACCGAGAATGAACAAAGTCCCCGGATGTCCCCCCTCCCTATTTACCCAGCATGCATCAGAGCAGACTTGTCCGTTCTTGAGATTGACAGCTGTCCCAGCATGCACTGCGGCAGCAGCAGCTTTCAATGGAGTATTAAGTTAAAAGTTCTCTTTTCTGTTGCTGTTGTTCAATAAAAGTTTTATTGCTTAATTTAAAACAGAATTTCCAAAGTTGAGAGGACCGCTGGGTAACGGCAGCCAGGGCTAACCGCAGCCCGTCTGCAGCAGCTCTCTCTCTGCCATCCGTGTGTGAAGAATTATTGCTCTGACGGCAAGTTTTTTTGTTTTATTTGGCGAAATGTTCATCTGATTTCTGTTTATCTGACTGTGTTCATTATTATTCCCCCAATAAATGAAAAGAGTAAGAACTTATTATTTAGAGATTATTAATAACAGGAGGTGAAATTGCAGCTTCAGATGAGCCGAGCTTGTGGGGGACGTCACGAGTACGCTTCTGTTCCAATTGACCCATATTTATGCTGCGTGCTTCCTGTCTCACAGAGTCAATGGCGTAACTATCGGTAAGCAGAGACTGCAGGTGCTTAGGGGCCTCTGACCTCTTAGGTGCTCTGTCACTGACACCTGGTTGAGCCCTATGCAATTGTGGACTAGGATGTCTAGTTGCAGATGTAATGGTCCGAAAAATTACTCTTAAACCTACCTGATACCAGAATGACTTACTTATTTACACCGCAACACATGGCAGATTTCAACATGATGGTGAGCTGTTTAAACACAACACCAATAGCAAAGCAGACAGTGGTACTTTGAATTACTATGTTAATAACTGTGTATAGTTCATTAAACAGTTGGTAAAAAATACACCCCTATAATGTGTTTCAAACCGCAATAACGATCTTAAAAGAACGATGAATTAGAGTATTTTATTTTTTACAATACGACTTGGAATTATGGGTAATTGTTATGTGCTTGGGGCACATTATGATTTTTGTCTATTTCTTTTCTTTGTTTTCTTACAGACTTTAGTTGAAGGATCTTTTGTTAATATATTTTGGG
>NW_015150679.1:778043-791223 GCF_000732505.1 Cyprinodon variegatus | reverse complement strand
CACGGAGTCTGATAGCTGTAAATCAAAAGTGTTAAAAAATGTCCTCTGTACTTCATTTGGGGCCCACCCAGATAATGTTGCTTACGGTTACGGGCCTATTGTTGTGTCGTTACGCCATTGCACAGAGTCCAGACTTTCCTGTGTTCTTCTCAAGAGCATACATGGTGAGGACACGAGTCGGTATTTGCATTCATGTGAATTGAGAAATGGCCAATGTGTAGAGCTTGTTGTTAGATGTTAGATAGCAATACTCATAGGCTTTCTCATGTGCCTCGGACCTGTGTTTGGACAAGGTATCAAGCGTTAAGTGCAGCAAAGAGAAGAAGGAATAGAAAGAGGGAGGAGTTGATGGATGGAGAACTGCTGGGTACCATGAATGTTGAAAAACACACTCGGAAGTATGAATGCCAGTGTAAAACGCACGAAAATGCAATTTTCTCTTAACACCTGTTATCAGTTTCATAGCCTGATAACCTTACATGCTTCCAGTTTTTTGGGAACTTGTTTGCCTATTTAAGCGGATAGGTTCACTCTGCCCCCCCCTTCTAATCAATAGATAATCTACAGAGAAAAGAGAGATTCAGTATAAACATGGAGATTTTAACTGTTGTAGGCAGAGCATTAAAAAAGCCTCTTGTTCCTCCAGTCTTTATTGTGCCATTTAAAATAGTTTACTTACTCTCAACGGCAGCATTAGAGTCTGTTTATTTAAATTCATATGTAGAAGTTCTACTAACTTTAATGATGTTAGGTTTTAATAAAAGCTATTATTCCTAGCCTACTAAATAAAGAATGTTTATTTATTCTTCCGTTCTTTTACGAATATATTTGAGTGGACATCAGTTTTTTTTTTTTTCAAGTCTGTCTACAGTTCTGTGCATGACCGGTCTCCTAACATTATCTGCTTGTTAAAAATTCACCATGAGCATTAATAATTTCACATGATCTCATTCCTTTGCAAGTATTTGTCTTTGGGATTCTATATTTAACAGAAGCATTTTGGAACCAAGAACATTTTTCTATTATCTTACTAAAAGCCAAACTTTTTATTATCTTCTAGATGCTATAGTAGTTATACACATCTTTAAATAATATACTATTAAATTTGTTTTTCAAGTATTATTCGTTTCAGTAAAAAACATATCAAGAAGAAAATTATGCGTTTATGATCAAATTGTTTTTTTTCCTTCATATTTATGTTTTTATGGTACAATATAGCTTTTTTCTAATTTAGGGGGTGATCTTTTTATATCATGTCCCATTTACTTTTATTTTTTTTTTAAGTCTGTAATTTGATCCCAGCAATGCTTGATGTTCCTGAGTCTAATACAGGAGTATAAATGACATCCTGTCTCCTTGCCAGACTCTGAATCAGTCTACTGTGGTTGCTGGCATCGCCAAGGAAACCAGTGCGTGATCGAGCTGCTGATGCTCTGTCTAGAGTGGGCTGTGGGCACCCTGCTGAACATTCAAACAGAGGAGCATCACATCAATTTACCCCTCTATGATTAAATAAACGTTCTGCCTCATTGGAAAGTTTTTCAGGTCTATTGAAGGAAAACTGCATCATAAGCTGAATTTAATGCAGCATCACTGAAACTTGTAGACTTTTGGCAGATCGTGCTGCAGTCTGCAGGAACACACGCTTAAAACGAGCAGCTGGAGCCGGCTATCTAGCTCTGGGCCGGCCTTTTCTCCACCTGTACACAAAGGCTGCAGACGTCTACATGAAAAGCTTTCAGACCACATCTGCATTTGCTCACGCTGTCTATCAGAATATCAGACAGAGTTAGATTTTCTGCTGCAAAACACATTTATGGGGTGTATAAGATTGTTTTTTCCCCTTCTCTTAAGAGACAGGATCAGCATCATGAAAGGATGTTGATTTGCTCCCACATTTTTCTAAACGAATAGCTCTGACAAACAGTGCAGCAAGGACAGACACAGATCTGCAGTTTAGCATTGATTTCTGGGTTCAGACTCATCAGAGCCGGAGCAGCTGATGAGATCATGACAGGCAGCAGAGCAACAAAGCCGTGGGCTTGGAAGCGGAAAGTAAACATGCCTTGAAGAAGAGCAACTGCCATCTGGCTTATGACTCAATAAAAGCAGGGATTAGATTGCTGTTGCTGTAGGTTAATAGATGATGGATGAAGAGCCCTGATTGTAAACAACTCCACTGAGTGTAAAAACAAGGTATTTGTTGTGGTTACTTAAACAGAATCCTTGCAGAATAACATGAATGTGATTAACAGATGCCTGCAGATAATCCTTAAAGCAGATTTGGTGATGTTGGTTTGTTGATTTCCTCTTCGCTCTCCAGGCAACAATTGGAATCGACTTCCTGTCCAAAACGATGTACTTGGAAGACCGAACGGTAAGGACCTTCGTTACGTCTGATTTATTGTCCTAAAAGAGACATGAGGTGTTGGATTTGCCTTCAAGCTGCATCAGAAGCAGCTGTCTTCTTAGATGGCTTCCTGGTGTTAATCTGAACAATAATGTGAATGCATTCAGACTGCTGAGCAGAGCTGAGGGAACAGCATGTCATTTTGTTGTGCTGCGTAGGTGGATACAGTGAAATCTGCTGTTTTCCTGTCTGCTCATCTTTAAAAGCAGTAAAGCATTGGAACTGACAGCTTTTTTTCCTCCTGAATAATGCTTGTAGTGAAGCTAACGCCGTGCGTATGACTGGCTGAGTGTGATGAAGGGAGCCAGCTGTTACCAGGCTCTCTGACTGTCTCCATAATCTTCCCCTCCTCAGCGTTCTCTCTCTGAACCCCAGGTGAGGTTGCAGCTCTGGGACACAGCTGGACAGGAGCGCTTCAGAAGCCTCATCCCCAGCTACATACGGGACTCCACCGTGGCCGTGGTGGTCTACGACATTACAAGTCAGTGCCCTTGACGACAGCTTTCTGGTTTCACTCTTTGCTCGTTATGTGGGGCTCCAAATGATGGATTTTTACAGAACATTTGTTTTTACTAAAACTAATAGTTTAGATATTAGAAACCCTCATATTGTAAACATTTTTAACTTAGCAAAAGACTGCAGCTGAAATTATAGTAGATCTTAGAAGAGCTCAAGGGTTTGACTGCAGATTAATCATATACCCCATTTACCCTACCCTTGAAAAATCGTGCCGAGACCGGTCCGAGCTCAGTAACTGAGATAACTTATCGTGTGTAAATGGAAAGCAAACTCAATTGAACCGAGCTAGACACAACCGAGCCAAGATAACTGCAGACCAGTTCCAGAGGTGGGCTCGGCTCGGTTTTTCCCTGGCTCGGTTCTCTGATAACAAGAGCGCATGAGTAGAACGCGTCATCTCCGTCTGGCTGCACATCCCGATTCACACTCCATTCCATTAGTTGGCGGTAATGCCCCTCCAGAAACAGAAGAAGAAAAACTTCTTCAACTATAAACAACAATCGAAATCTTCTCCACGCAACATTTTAAATAACGGCATTTTAAATAATAACACCGATGTACGGCAATAATAATCAAGCATAACTTTCTGAATGTGACGGGCGTTGCCATTTTGATTTGCTTGATTCCCTCCTTCTTCTTCTTCTTCTTCTTGTGTTTTATGGCGGTTGGCAATCAACTTTTGCTGCATTATCGCCACCAACTGCTTGCTTTCCTCCTTCAATACTGGCAGTAATACCGCAGATCATCACTAGGAGGCGAAGAGTCGAGGAACCGAGATAGCGGGATGTGTAAACGGTCGTCAGGACCGAGCTCGGCCTGGTTAACTGATCCGAACTCGGACCGTTCTCGGCATGGATCGGTTTTTCAAGGGTAGTGTAAATGGGGCTTTAGCTTTTTCAAACAGGAAGTATGATTGGTTTTCTACATCATCTGGAAAAAAGTTGAGAAATGTTCTAGGTTTGAATATCTATCTGAAAAAGAAAACCATTTGAATACTTAAAAAAAATCTAATTAAATGATTTCTACTTTAAGCTTGAATGACTCCTTTTATATCTTTAGTTGGTTATATCACGTCTATTTTTCTTAAATTACCCAATACTTTGTTTTTACTTCCTGACTGTCAGCTTTAAATTTAGGTTGAACTGGACCTGTGGTTCTTTAACTGGGTTTGCTTAAAAAGCCATACACAATAAAATGGTATTTAAAATAAATCTACAAATAAAGAGGCCTTGGTTTAGAAATGGTTTTTAGTGCTGCTTCGAGATGCAATAATCTGACCCAAGTATGGAGTAGTGTGGGAGTTTTAGGATCAGAAAGTGCAGCTGACCTAAGCTGTGCCTGATGATAAAGTTTCTCTTTAGCTTCAGAGTTTGTCACCTTCTTTGTGAGTTGATCCTGTGTAAAAAGATCTTGCATTGGTGAAGTGGGGGTTTGATATGAAGGTGTTTGCTTTAAACCTCTTATCCAGATCTTATCTTGAAATTACAAATTTAATCACCCCTAATTTAATCTGTACTGTACTGACATGTAAAGAGAATATTCACTGGTGTCAAAAAACAAATCTGCACATTGATTTAAATCTTTCCCTCTGCAGCATTAGAGGAGAAGCTATTTAATTTCAGTTTATTCATATAGAGCTAATTCACAGCAAATGTCATCGCGAGGCCCTTCACTGTCAGTCAGTGCAGATATGTTACCCCATAGGATAGATAAGCTCCCTAAGGATACTGCCACTGGCTAATCATTAGCCGTTAATATTCCTGAAGTTGACATCATCGTTATGTAATTATTCTAAGCTATAATTTATACTTAATAGGAACTAATTTATCTAGATTTAATCCAGGGCTGATGATCTACTGAGCTTTTAGCTCAAGTATTGTGGGTTGTCGTGTCCTAAGCTGGATCTAAATGCCATCCAGCTACATCTTTTAAAATTAAACTACTTTTTTTATCTTATAAAGGAGGATTTTTCTTTGTTTTCACACTCCTGATAATTTGTGTACACAAAAGCAGGTTTTTAATTAGTGCTAATAAGATAACTAAAGTACTTGTTGCGTTTTCTATTATGTTCTAAAGTTTCTGCTAATTTCATCACTTTTATCACAATATTTCCTCTTTTTCTTATTCTTTTATTATCTTAATCAGTCCTGCTACTAAATAAATTACACAAACAGCATGAACATAAGGACCCTCGTTATGGGCTCTGTATTATTTGTATGATTAAAAACCGTGAAAGCGATTTGAATATACAACATAAAATTAATTTATCCAGTTGATTCAATTGCTTTTCAAACCCTCATTAAGGGCAACATGACGAGGGAATTGCTTTCTGGAAGACTTTTGAATTAAAAGGGTATGTAGTGATTTATTATAGCATTTAATTCACGCTTAATTATTTTGACTGTCTTATAAAAACTGTCTGTTCCCTCAGCTTGCATTAATGGTTACTCCACTGTCATTTGTTCCAGTATATCCAACTGAGGCCCATTACAATCATTCAGTCTTAATGGTTTGCTTGGTGATTACTGGTCCACACTTCTCAACCACAGACTGACTAAAATGTTGCTAGATATATCCAGCACCATAGTTCTCATATTAGTTGATATATTTGTTACACACAGGGATTTAGAATGCAGAGAAGCAGATTCTATATGAGGTCAGACTGTTCCGACTTGACAGAAGAAAACTCATTTCATAATGTTTCCAGGAAAAAAAGCCAGCCTTTATCATAATCCTGTCCAAGAAGGGGAGTCGGTCCTCAGTGTCATGCGCAATCGGAACTGCCAGCTACAGTGGACATGTCAAAGGGATTGTTTAACGAGCTGCAGCCAAGCCTGATAACTTTCTAGGGATTTGATATACCGGCACAAAATAGGGCTCAGTTTTAAAGCACAGGGAAGATAAGGCATGGGGTTTCTAAAATAGCTTCCAAATAAAATATCCAGCCCTTCCTACTACTAAACCCCTGATTATGCCGATACCAGTTACCTTCAGAATGAACATGAAAAAAACACCTGTGCTTGATTTGGTGTCAGAATATATGAAGTATTAAACAGAGATGATAGAGGGAGGGAGGGATAGAAGGATGGATGGATGGAGGCTTTTACAGGGTGTCCATGGGTCGTTCAAAATCATTAAAAGTAATCAAATTATTATTATTTATTTATTGAAAAAAAATTTAATTAAATAAAAAAAATTTTTTTTATAAAAACAATTTCATCAGATAATTTATATCGGATATAAGTTCTGCATGCTTGCACGGAGTTGCTTCCAGTTGATCATATGTTTGGAAAAGAAGCTTGAGGCGGGGAAAAAGCTAGACAATGGGAAAAAAGAGGAATTCGGGACATGGCTGCAGCCTGTAGACTGAAGAAGATAGATAGATAGATAGATAGATAGATAGATAGATAGATAGGTATCTAGATAGATAGATAGATAGATAGATAGATAGATAGATAGATAGATAGATAGATAGGTATCTAGATAGATAGGTATCTAGATAGATATGAGGGTCAGGGGTACTTAAAATGATTTCTAAGACCATTAAAAGGGAATTAAAAAGCATTAAATTGGAGTTACTGATTCCTGTGTAAACCCTGATTTAAGGATGGATAGAACAGATGCAGAGTATTTATGTTGTAAAAACACTGTACAGTACAGTACTTTGTTTATTTTCTTATGATATTTTTATACCATTTTCTTAGGTCAGTATTGTGGGACCACTTCTGCTCTAACCTTTTGCTGCTGTAACACCACAATGTCCCCATTGTGGGACTATAAAGGGATTTTCTTTTCTATTCTATTCTCTANTAGATAGGTATCTAGATAGATAGGTATCTAGATAGATAGGTATCTAGATAGATAGGTATCTAGATAGATAGGTATCTAGATAGATAGATAGGTATCTAGATAGATAGATAGGTATCTAGATAGATAGATAGGTATCTAGATAGATAGATAGATAGATAGGTATCTAGATAGATAGATAGGTATCTAGATAGATAGATAAATAGATAGATATGAGGGTCATGGGTACTTAAAATGATTTCTAAGACCATTAAAAGGGAATTAAAAAGCGTTAAATTGGAGTTACTCATTCCTGTATAAACCCTGATTTAAGGATGAATAGAACAGATACAGAGTATTTATGTTGGAAAAACACTGTACAGTACTTTGTTTATTTTCTTATGATATTTTTATACCATTTTCTTAGGTCAGTATTGTGGGACCACTTCTGCTCTAACCTTTTGCTGCTGTGACACCACAATGTCCCCATTGTGGGACTATAAAGGGATTTTCTTTTCTATTCTATTCTCTAGAAGAAGGGAGGGATGTAGGCATTTATGGATGGATAGAAAGGGATTTTAGATGAGGAAGGGATTTATGAATGGAATGATGAATTAACTGATGGATGGATGAGGGATGATGAAGGGATTGATGGATTGACAGAGGAATGGATGGATATAAACAATATTAACCTTTGCAAAACATTTGGAATGAAATAATCCACTTTTATCTATGACATTTTTTGTTATAGATATGACACTTAGGCGAGGATCTGCTGAGGATCATTATTTTAACTCTTTGTAGCAGTCACCATTTTTCCCAGCAGTTCCAGTAATACTCATGTTTGTCATTCTCCCATCTGATAATGGTAGCTGAGAGAACAGCACCAGTGGGGCCGCTGTATAACCTCAGCTTTCTAGACTAATTTCACTCTGCTTCATCCCTACAGATGTCAACTCCTTCCAGCAGACGTCAAAATGGATTGACGATGTGAGAACAGAGAGAGGAAGTGATGTCATCATCATGCTCGTCGGCAATAAAACAGACCTGGCAGACAAGAGGTATATAGATGAGGCCTAGCTTACCGCCTAACTTTGGCATCTGCTTTTATGTACTGACACCATGGAAACAGTCTGTCTGAAGGCAGATTGAGCTGAACACAACAGAGCACAGCTTTTATACATCGCTTTTATGTATCGCTAAGGTGGAAACGATCCCCTTAGGATGAACGTAGGTATAATTTAATGTCACAGTCAGCACAGGAAGATGCGTGAGAATCATTGTCTGTAATGGATACAGCCATTAGCCTCACGGAACGAAACTAAACGTCATTTAATTGTTGTGATGTTTGTAGCTCAGCAGATTCTCCTGTCAGACCACCTGCTTTGAAATTAGACAATTATGACTGAGTGAGTTAACACCTAAACTACTGGATTTTCTTTCCTCCTCAGCACATCCTGCACAGTTTGTATGGTTGTCCAAAAAAAAAAAAAAAAAAAAATGGAGGAGAAAATGCTGACGTGACCAGATTCTTAATGAAGCCGGGGTAGAAAAAAAAAGAATCGATTCTAAATGTACATTATTAGGAGGGCAGGACAAAACGCAGAGGGAGCTGAACCATTAAATAGCTCATGTTTTCTTGGTTAAATGTGTTGATGTGTACAAAATGTAGGCCACAGATGGATTTCACACACAGGTGTAAATGTAAACGATGCTTTATATGTTGGTAATTGTGGCATTAATACACCTGAAATTGGATAAAATCTGATAATAAGGCAGTGAATCAAGAAAATTGTTTTGCTTTGTTGCAGTTATATTATTTAGTATTTCAAATTTTATTTAAAGAATGATTACAGAGTACTTCTCATTCATGGAGAAACAAGATACTCAGATTAAAGAAATGTATAAAAATAACACAAATTAGTGATGCACAAAACATACAGTTTAAATAAGGAGTTATTTGATTGCTCTGTGCCTGGTACTGAGGGGCAGTTTTTGGAGGCTGGAATATGAGGACTGGATAGGTCAAGAATGTCCTTAAGGTAGGAAGGGGCTGTTAGTAGAGTTCCTTGAATATCTGAAAGAGGACTTTAAAGGGGCTTAGTCACATACTATGGGTCTGATCTTCAATGATTCAGAACAAGGGGTGCTAATTTGCATTTGTGTTTTGTTTTTTTTGTATGTGCAATAAATGCCCATGTAAAAGGTGGTCTAAAAAGATTTCTGCACCATGTTAAGACATTCATATAATATAACTAACCACAATATAACCACAGTATATCTGTTGTGGAGTTCTACAGGCAGTTTGAGACTAGCTATAAAAGAATACTTTCCAAGACAGGTGGAGGTAATGGTGATAAAATGATTTAAAAAAGATTAATTATAATACCAAATAATATTTTGAAATTAGGTAGACAGGAAGTGGGTTTAGAGGGGGGGAATAAATGCAGCAAAGGTCTCCTGTAACAGCCACATCAAGGACCAAAGCTTCTGTACATGGTTGGCGTGCTCAACTCATGCTCCACAGCCACTCCTATAATAATAAACAATATTTCTAGAGCAATTTGCATAGCCATCTTTAAGTGCTATGAGTAAGTAGCTCTTAGAGTGCCACTTGTTTTCTAACAAAAACAAAGAAATAAAGCAAAATAAATAGTTTCATAGTTTAATTTTATATCCTTTGTACACAACTGAGAGAGATCATTGAAATTTAAAATAAAAAAATGCGTCACTGAAATTTGTAAAGTCAGTCGGCTGCTCCTTCAGGCTAACTGCTGTTTAAGATTTGAGTCGTTATGCTATAGTCAGACCCGACGGAGCAAAATGAAGGATGGAGACAACGTGGATATGATGCTTTTGTGTTTTTAGAATGAGAGATTGCTGTCAAAGGTGGATCCACTTGTTGAGTTGTATGAAGATTTAGTGACATATTTCTGTCCAGTCTTTAAAACACTGGATTTAGTGTTACTGATCTAGAGAAAATTACCTTCATCCATGTGCTGGTGAAGGTTCTCAGTTATCCAGGTCTTAGTGATTCCAAAAAAGAAAATGAAAAACAATCCTCTGGACTTTGTTTCCAAGTTTGAAGACGTTTCGCTTCCCATCCAGGCAGCTTTTTCAATTCAAAATGTCAATTCCAAATTCAGTTTGAGGTTTCGAACTCGAACTATTCTGGACATTTTTTATTTTTTTTTTTGGAATCACCTTCGTCCATGGTTTAATGTCCTTGTTACAGTCTGTGGGTTGGTTATGTGCATCTGGTGTCGCCTATAAATATAAAGAAAAAATCAAAAACTAAGCTGAGAATATTGGGTTCTGCCCTTTTAGGACTGAGTAGTGTGCATTTATAAAACTGCTATGCATCAATAATCCATTAGACTAGTGTTATACTATTTAGCTAGCTGCATTCTATAGCCTCACTTATATATTATACACGCTGCATCAGCAAGAAAACAATCAGGTGGTAATTTATACTTATGTGATGGATTCTCACTGTACACTATAGCTTTATTAGATTCATGCTTTACAGTTCTCCATATTTCTCTATATTGGCCTCATTAGTATTATACCGATGCTGGAAAGAGATTCCATTATTGCATTCTTCCTCTGAACGATGGAGCAATACCAAATGTCAGGTTTGCTGCAGGAAAATCTATCCTTGTGAGGTGAGTAATTTTATTGGTACAAAATGCATTAATTTCCCCAGCTAGGTCCACAGTTTTTGAGCTGCTGACAGAAATTCCCCTGGCGTTTTTTGCTCCAGTATGTCAGGAAACTGAGAGAAATCAGGAGAAGTGCTGATGACGGCGGTTTTTCTCGGATGTGTCCCGCTGGAGCTGCCAATACCGCTTCCATAACAACAGATGTATTGAGAAGCTTTGGTTTCAGATAACAGGGCTGCTCCTGGTCAGGCCTACATTACTGAATAAGTTTTTAACCTATTCTGTTAAATTTAATCAGAGTTAGATTTACTTTTTTTTTTTTTTTTTTACTTCTTAAGCTGTTTCCCTTTTATTTAATGATTAGTTAAATTCAGTTGAAGTTTAATCGACTCTTAATGTTGACTGAATATTAAAACCTCTGTTTACTGCATTAAGATCCCATCAGCTTCCTTCCTTAATCTCCTTTGTGAAGGGAAATGAGCCTCATAGCTGCATAAACTGATCAAAGTGACAGATTTTTAGCAGAATAAAGGTGAAAAAAAATAGAAGTGTTGTGTTCGAAGTAAATGTTTTGTCAGCGGATCGTTTTAAATCCTATTAATGTGCAGATTATTTAAGTTGCTGCAGAAGAAAGCCACATTATTCGAAGCAGCATTGCTGCAAACGTTTATAATGAGCATTTAGCTTCTTGCGCCACAGCAGGTGATCAGACCATGCTTAGTTTGACTCCGGCATCGTCTTTGTCTCTATCTTTATGTTGCTTGTTTTTAATGTCCCTCTAAAGGGAATTTTGATGGAAAAAGGGAATTATTTTCAACTATTATGAATATAAGTGAATAGAAACCCAAAATCCATTTCAGCTGGTCTCTTCTTGCCTTGGTTTTGTTCAATGGGGTGTGGTGCCGTTTTTGACAATTCTCAGTGCTTAGGGGAGCAGAAACAGTCTAGAAGCTGCAGATCTGCTGGAGCTCAGCATGAGGGGAAACTGGTGTGCACCAGCAGGAGGCGGCGGCTGAGCCCAGCTAACTGGAAAAAGATTTGATGGTGGTCAGATCTGTGAAATCGTTCTAATGAAATGGTACTTTTTGAACGATAACTTTATTGTTCATTTATCTTTCTACCTTCAAACGAATTGAAGTCGTACCGCTGTCGTAGTTTTCTCATGTTACTATAAAGAAATTTCAATGTACAAGAAATATAAAATAATACATGGTATGTGGTGTTAATTAGTGTTTAGTCCCTTTGAATCAAATCTGGGTAGTACCATTATTTTTCTGTAGTTACTGTACAGCTGCAGTCTCTACCAGCCTTGGACTCTTTACATTATGGATCAACAGCATTCTGTTTACATGAAGCAGAAAACTAATTTATTTCTGTTTCCATTGCTGCATGAATCGACCCCCACTATGTTTCACTGTAAATATGCTGTTGATAGGTTTTCAGGAAGTCAACATATTGGCATATCTGATCTATGTGTTCACCTCCATGTGTGTCCTTTATATTTCCTTTCATATTTAGGCTCTTCATTAGTTGGTGTATAAAAAAAAGATATAACAAAAAGAAGCCAGTTTGTATTTAGTGAAATAATCAAAGTTAAAAGTGTTGCGATAAACTTTCTAGAGGAATAGCTGTTTGTTTAGGTATAAATCCACCTAAAAAAACTTAAATATGAAAAGGTTCAGTGTATTTTATCACTCACTTGAAAATAGCTGAACTTCTATATATGCAATATATATTGAGATATATTTAGGTTTTGTTTCTTGTAATTTTGATAGAGATCCATCCATCCATCCATTTTCTCCCCCTTAGTCCTGCCAGCGTCACGCAGTGACTCAGGCAGTCTATGGGCGAGTGACATACAATAATGCACATACTCGTACATAAGGAGAATTTGGAGAAGCCAATTAAGCTAACAGTCATGTTTTTGGACTGTGGGAGGAGGCCAGAGTACCCAGAGAGAACCCACACATGCACAGAGAGAAGATGCCAACTCCATGCATGGATTCAAACCTGTAACCTTCTTGCTCCAATGCAACAGAGCTGCAAACTGTGCCCCTGTGCAGGCCTATAATCCATTATTATCAAATTAAGACATTAATGATTTAAATAAATTGTCAGGAAGCTCTTTGTGAATTTGGAAAAAAACATTTTGATTTTTTTTGAGCCATGCGTTTATGTTATTAATGCTTATGCATGCACATAGACATGCAAATCCCTTGCTCAAAATTGTAAATAGGATAAAAATAAATAATAAGATCAGAAATTGACTGGGGTATTATAAGCTTTTGAGGTTGTTGGTTTGGGCTATATGTTAATGGTGTTTCATACATCTGATTGGGTCTCCTCCAGCTCCTATCCTCAGTAATCTGGCTCTGTGTCTGTTAAAAATAGCATTTTAATTATGAGCGGTATGGGAATGAGGCCTTTAATGGATGAAAAGGATGGGTTTAGATCTTTGAATGAAAAGATAACAAAATAAAAATGATCTAAACTCTGAGTTTCTGTACATTTGTGTTTTAAAGATTAAATCTGGGAGGCTGCAACTGTAAGCTTTGAATCTAAACAAGGTTACAGTAAAGAGCCGACTAAATGAGTAGAAGAGCTATCATTATTAAAGCTGCAAACTTTATGTTGGTATTCTGAAGAGCATGGATCCTGTTTTTAACTTTGAGATCAGCAAGTCTGATAAATGCTGCATGTTTTGTAGCATGAATAATAGAAAAGAACGGGTTTTGTAGAATTGAGCTCAGCCTTACCGTTATCTCTGCAAACTCTCTTGTTTTGTTTTTTCTTCAGCCTGAAG
>NW_015150679.1:773540-777017 GCF_000732505.1 Cyprinodon variegatus | reverse complement strand
TAGAGCAGGTCACCATGACCTGTAGAGCAGGTCACCATGACCTGTAGAGCAGGTCACCATGACCTTAAGATGGCTTCTTTATTGAAACCAAAACTCTGAGGTGAGAGCTAGCACAGGAAACAGCTAACACCAGTGTGGTAAAACATTTTGTATATTGATACATGTGAAGCTGTGCCTGAAGTTTAAATATTTGTGAGCCCGTAGACTGGAGCTGTTTTTTGACTGTATTGTATCATCACAAGAGCCTCGGATGATTCTTTAAATCTTACTCTGGCTTGATAGATGCTGAAGTCCACTTGTAGTTCTTCACTAAAGTATGATTTTCTATATTGGGTTTGTTGCTGGTGTTTAGGTAACAGATCAGAGAACTAATACTTTTTCACTGGTTTTTATGTTTGTATTTCCCAACTTATTGGTCACAGGTCTGAAGCACTTAAGCTAAAAATCCTCTTTAATTCCAGTCAGAAATCTGTTTTAAAAAGATCTTTATAGATGATTGTAGATCCTGCTCCTCTCCTAGCGTGAAGTTTTCTGTTTTTATTGATTCTGTTGTTTTTTTTTTCTATGCATTAATTTGAACAGTGTGGTGTATTCATCCTGCAATTTCTCTGGAGCTTCCTCTCAGATGATGAATAAGCTGCAGAGCTCTCGAAGTTGCGATTCAGTCCTAAGCATCCAGAAATAGTCACAGAAGTAATGGTGTAACCCTGTCAGGTGGCGTTATGTAAATGCAAGGTTTCTGCACAGCCTTTTTTTTACTGCCTCACACAGGCTGAATTCCTCACCTCTGAGCTGTGACTGAGTTGGAGGAAGAGAAATGTATTTGTTGATTTTATGCTGCTGTGTTGAAGGAAGCTGTCTGTTAGTTCAATGTACTTACATTTTATGCTGAGTAAAAGAAAAAGAACAACATAGTTACATTATGTTTTTCTCTAAAGAGCAGCTTTCTATTCTCTGGATCTGCTGCTCTGAAGGACAGCAGCAGTCTTCATCTGTGGAGGAATCCTGATGCTGTCTGTGAGACGGCAAAGACAAAGCAATCGCTGCCTGATTCAGTTAAACATGACGCAAATTTGCCGTCATTAATTCTCAGCACTGTGTAATTAATCGTTGTCGCCAAGTTAGCCCATTACGCCTGTCGTTTCCTCCTCTTCATGTCATAACTGGGGGCTTTAGTTCCCGACCTTCTTTTTCCTTCTGGTTTGGAGGAATGTATCAGCTGCTGTTCTGTGTTTAGATTCTGCCTCATACTGATCAGAATCATCATCTATTTGCAGACAGATAACAATCGAGGAAGGAGAGCAGAGGGCTAAAGAGCTGAATGTCATGTTCATCGAGACCAGCGCCAAGACGGGTTACAACGTCAAACAGGTGAGAGTTAACCTCGGCCTTTATCGACTCATTCTGGCTGATGAATGAGAAATTATTTAACACCATAATGATTTGATCCTAATTACTAAGGTTTGCTGGTGGCTATTTTAAGCCCCTGCCCCCCCAAAGAGACTCCTTAGTGATCAGGACACAGGTTTTTTTTGAAGAGCAGTGTGTGACAGTGAGCTTGTCGCAGGTATGACACAGATATTTTTGATTTATGCCCAATATTGAAGCGTGGTCTGTGCTATGTTATTCCATGCCACAACACAAAAGGGACAATCACAAACTAGCTGTGGGTCTAGATACAGCCGAGGTGGTGAGGAAGTTGGGGCAAGTTTGTGTGACAACAGAGGGACATGAGGGCGAAAAAGAGCGGGGATCCAGGTGGAAAAAGGGTCCCAGTGTTCTCACGCACCTCGCTCTTCTAGCTGGTCCATTTTCATGAGTCCTTTTCCACAATGGCGGTCGTACAAACAAAACAAGCCGGTAAGGTATCAAACAAGAAATACGCATAGTGTAGAGTGGATGTAAATTTGACCAATCAGAGGCCTCTTGTCTACGGTCACCAATTTGGAAGAGATGCACCAGAGTGTCTGCAGAAGGGGTGGGGGCATATTCTGAGTATAAATCAGCCTTTATGTTGTGGTGGAGAGATTTAACATTCATTCCTCTTTTGGATAAATAGGGATTCAATGTAAATGTTAATAAAATTAAGCACCAATAAAGTGGCACGATATATCATGTCAGAGCAAAGTTTCTCATCTGGTTCCTGTAGCCTGGTGAATCAAGTCTCCCATCTTATAACACTGGAGAAAAGTGAGGAGGAATATAAATAATCAGCAATTAAAATAACAATATACAGAAAGCTGTACTGTTTACATGTATCTTCAGAGCAAAGTTTGTTTTTTTTAACCTTTTTTTTGTTGTTGGAAACAAAATATGTCTTTGGAAACCTCTTTGGTGTCTGTCGTCTCCAGAAATACTACAAATTAGTGTAATTATCCTGATTTTTTTTGCTGTTGCTTATTTTTCTGGTACTGAACAGATTAAGTCAATTTAAAGCACTTAGTTTTTCTTTTCCTAACCAGAGAGGATTTTTTTTTATTTCTTTAGCTGAGAGTCTTCAGGTGCAGATGTTTTTAAACCGCTCTGCTTCCTGGATGGTTGAATAGTCTTTCACCACATCTCCTAAAACCTCCCTGATGTTCTGAGCAGAGCTGAAATCATTCAGAAATATCTCTAAACTCTCTGATACCAACTGTTTAAAACCGACAGTGGCTTCCAGCAGCTTTTTGGCCCGGGTCCGTGAAAGTAGCAAGAGTTTGGCTTCTGTATCCCAGCCTGTTTATTTCCGCTTCCCCTTTGAGGTGGAAACCAGTTTGCTCCCTGATGTGGTCCGACAGCGCATCGAGCATACGCCATTCTCTCCTTCTTAGTCCCTTTTTCTGCTAACTAACCTGCATTCATTACCTAAGTGCTGAAAGGATTTTATTGTATAAAGGAAAAAAGAGCTGGTCTGTTTCTAAACAAGATAATTTGTGTCTGAATCAGCTGTTGTCTTTAGAGTGAAGAACGCAGGCTGTGTTGTCTGTCAGCGAATGGTGTTGATGAAATGTGCCTTGCTCATCCTGCTGCAGCACAGACAGAGGAAGCATTTCTTCACCTAAAAAGACTAAAAGCTGAAGCACTGAACCGAACATCACTCTGTGTAGCCAAAACAAAGGTTACAGTCCTGCCTCCGAAGGCAGCAGTGTCTCATTGTTCGGCTGTGTCATCATTCTGCAGCCTGACGCCGTGCCAGACAACTCTAGCCTTCTTAAAATAAAACCTTTCAGAGGGAGGTTAGAAATCCCTTAACCATTCATCCCACATGTTTGAACAAATGTTGATGGAATGAATTTTATTCCATTTGTTTTAGATGCCTTAGACCTCTTGGTCAACAGTGTCTTTCTTCCTCCAGCTGTTTCGCCGCGTGGCTGCTGCTCTCCCAGGGATGGAAAGTATGCAAGAGACGAGCAAAGAAGGAAGTATCCTTTAAACACTAGAGACAGTTGCCTAGAGGTCGGAATGGAAAGCAAATTAGTCCTTTCTTTTTATTTTCAA
>NW_015150679.1:750197-772072 GCF_000732505.1 Cyprinodon variegatus | reverse complement strand
ACCCCTGGCTCCCTCGCTTTGCCCCACTCGGTTTTCAAAACAAATCAGTCTCAGTCGCTCTTGCGTCATCTCGTTCTGCATTCACTGCAGTCCGACATTGGAAATTAGTGGTCGTAATTCTCAAATTTTACATAATTTATAAGCCTCGCCACCCGTGCCGCTAACTAGGGTGGCAGCAGTGGTGGCAAGGCTTTCATTTAGGGAGGCATTTGCCACCCTATGCCACCCCAGTAGATCTGCCTATGTACCAGGGGTAACCAATTAGAAATCAGCGGGGTCCAAATAAAGAAAATTATCATCCAGTAAAGGTCCAGAGACATTTTTAATTATAATCTGTTGCTTTAAACAGAATTTAACACTGAAATAAAGTGAGGTGTTTACGCATCCATGTTATACATTGAATTTTTTAATAAAAAAAGAAAATGTTTCCATTTTAAAATATAAAGAGTTTTCTGAAGTAGAGAACAACAATCCTTCACTTTGGTATATAGACAATTTCCTGACTCACATTTTTCATAAAACACCTGAACTGACTGTTTGTTGTTTTTTTCTTTCTTTTTTCTGTCTTAATGAGAGCAGTGGGCTTTAGGCTGCCCTACAAGGCTTTAAACCTGGGTTTAAATGGCGACCTAGCCATTCTAAAGCACATATCAAGGTGCTCATTTTGAGCCTGGATCCATATTTATTTTTTGATTATGTTCATGGTGGAGAATCCTGCTTCACAGCAGCAGGTTGAGCCAAACATACTTAAAATGTGCCGGGTCATCTTTTGACCATCTTTCTCTGCTCTCTTTTTCTCATCGTCTTTTCCTTCTTTCCCATCGCCCATCTTGCCACATGTTTGCCTGCTGTTTCTAAAAGTAGCAGCAGCAGCAACCCTGACTGACAGCAGCTCATTGGCTAATTTATATCATGTGCAACCATATTAACAGGAGAAGCGGCGCAATGAAGTTAGACACTCTCATCAGACATCATGAACTAATTCATAAATATTTTAAATCAGGTTGGGTCCGGATTACCCAGGAGGTGGGTCTGGATCCGGACCGCGGTCCGCTAATCCGTGACCTCTGTGATAGACCAACAAAAATTACCACAAAACTGTAAGATGAAAGAAAGAAGGTCTTATTTTATCCACAGACAGTAATCTGAATTGTTTTGATTAAGGTGTAGACTTTGACTAGACCATGAATGTGCTTGTGGGTATTTTGCTCCCTTAAATGTATGTATCCCTTGAATCTGCACAAGACTTGCTGCAGAGAGGCATTCTGCTGCCACCACCTTGTTTTACTGTGGGGATGTAAACATTTTTTAGTTTGGAGCTCATTTAGTCTTCCTTTTGAAGGCCTAAAGGTTAACCTTCCATCTTTGACTAGAGCATCTGCTTCCACCTTTTTGCTGTGGAGGTGGGTAAAGTCTCCAAAACTTATGCTCAAGTAAAAGTAAGAAATAAGATACCCAGAAGAATTAGTCAAGATAGAGTAAAAACATATTTTTACTCAACTTCTGAGTAAAAACAACTGATATTTAAAAGGATAAAGACAGAAATATGAAGTTATGTACAACTTATTTAAAAGACTAAATAAAAAATTGATACAATAATAAAATAGCTAATTCAGACAGAACAAACCTCTGAAAATGAATTATCAGAGTAAAAATGGAGGAGCAAAAAGTGAGAAATTTACTTTAAAATGATTCGTTTTCATTTGTCTGTCAGGATGGAAGTAACATTTCTTATAAATAATCGGTCCTCTCATTATCAACGATTACAGTCTTTCCCCTTTCAAACCTAGAGGTACGGCGCACAACCACTTTGGTAAAATGTGTAGTTTACTTCCTGGTTCCTAAGCCAATCATAGGAGAGTTCCCAGGGTTGCTAAAACAGAACAAAAGGATCAGCTGTCTTCAAACATGGCAGTTAGAAAGAGAAGTGAAACAGAATCATCTGAACAAAACCTTTGAAACTTCCTGTGGCTGAATCTTCTTTTCTTGTTATCTTGGATTTAGCTGAGCATCCTCGCCTATCTCGACTTAGTAAACCCTGTATTGTTCTAACTTGAAACGCTCAGTTTCATTGTTGCATAACCAGTAAGTTAGAACAGCGCAAATGAAATATCCACTTTTAACTGTATGTTTATCTTACCTCTAAATAGCTTCATAACTTACAAAATATAACTTCTGTACGCTCAAGAAATAAATAGTGTCTCTGTCTGGTACATTTATGGTTAAAAAATCTTTAATTATTATATAGAAGTTAATGAAGGTGATTAGAGTGGCCAGAAAATATAGCCAAATAAGCATAGTAGTACTTCTTGATGACATTACTAAAGAAAAGGAAAATAGTACAGTGCTGTAAACCTTCTCCTTAAAGTGCATTTTGTTAAAAAAGTTACTCAAGTGTAACTTAGTAATTGTAACTAGTTACTACTCAAATCTACCTGTGTCCTTCCAATGTCCTGTGGTTTTTCTATTACCACTCTTCCATTAAAACGATTTGGCAAAACAGCTACTATAATACTGAGTAAATTATCTTATCATGTGATATGTTATTTAAAAGATATTTAATTAAAAAAAAAACAACATAAAAATGTGACAAATTCTAGTATAAAGAGGAAAATAGAAGCTATACAAAAAAACCTTATTCGTTATGCAGAAGAAACTTTTTTCTGCATATTTTTCTTTTAAATAAGAACCAATATTTACAGGAGGTCATCTATATTTGTTACTGCATACTTAATCTCCAAATGGCTGATCGATTGAAAATAACAGAAAAAAAAAATGGCTGTTCATGCAACATTTCTCATTTTTAACATAAATGTAGGTGAGTTTATTTGATCCATTTCTGGTTAAAACTAGTCAGTTTGAAGCAAAAAATGGGTTTTAAAGTTTCAAGTATCACCATTCTTTTGGATATAATTCATTTTTAAATCCTTTGATTAGATGATTTTGGGGGGAATTAATAAATTATTATAAGTATAAATTAACATAGTACCTAATTAACAATAGATTAGTTTTTACAGACTGCCTACCTTGAGCCGACCCAAACGTGGGCGCCGTCCCAGTAGGTCTGTGCCCTGTATGATAACCAGTCCAGTCATGCAGGTGGACTCTGTTTACCTTTTCTGAGACTGCTAAGGGGAATTGGTGACACTGGATTTTATTTGGAATAGCAGAGTTTTATTTGCTTGCATTAAAACTCATGCATCCCTTTTATTTCCCTTTATTTACTTGTATTACATATATTTGTGATGGTCTGCAATGTTTAAAAAGAATATATTAAGGTTTATGATTGTAAGGAAATAAATCTGAAAAGCTTCAGGAGTTTAAATACCATAACGAAGCACCGTCGATGACCTGACAGACTGGGATATGCAGGCTGCAGTCTGTTTAATGATATGCCAGCCACCTGTCTAATGAAACGCCTTGTTAGGAAAAACCCTCCTGTTAGCTGTCAGCTCTGAGGTCTAACATGTTAGACTGTTTGCGCACTCTGCCGCAGGCGAGCAGGTTTGGCCATTTAAACCAGAGTCTGTCTTATAAACAAAACCTTTGTGTTACTTCGATGGACGAAGTCTGAACATGTCCTGTTCGGGTGCAGAATACCCAAAGCTAAACTAACTCTGATTTTTAAGGGGAGTTAATATGCAAAATATGCTTTTAGTGGGTAATAGAAGTTAAAAAGGTGAATATTTTAATATTTTATTGGAGACAAATGGAGCAGCGGAGACATTTTTCTGCCTTAATTTTCCTTTGTGACTAAAAGAGAATCCTCCGGCTCTCTTGGATCCACTCCTGCACCTCCTTTGATTTTTATACAGCTTATTTAGTTAGTTAACACATTTAATGCAATATATTTATTCATTTTTCAATGTAACACACGATATATGTAAAACCAGATTAGAGATAATGATAAGCGGGGCACGCTGTAAACATCTGCTAGATTTAGGGTTTATTCATATTGCTGTGGGGGAAAAAAAAAATCACCTTTTTTTTGTATACATTTTTATTATTTCTGTCTCACACACTGCAAACACTGGGGTCTAATTTTGTAATATCTTCTTAACGTAAGTGTATTTTCATGTATTTTTTCTTGAGTTTAGCAAGCAATTAAGACAATATATCAATAAAATAAGATGAATGCCTCCTTAATGCTGCAGCTTTATAGCTTAGCATTATTTTGGTAATCAGTTATTCTATTGCTTATTCTAAATAATAGTTAGGTAATCAGATTTTAACATTTTAACTGCATTTACTGCTTCCTACACTTGTAGCTAGAGACGTTCTTACATCAGCATGTGAGAAACTCGTTGTGCTTGGTTTAACATCACCGCAATGCCAGCTGCCTATGTAGTGGAAAACATCAAAAGCTAAATATTGTCCAAATAGTATGTAGCTATTGTAATGTTGAAATTACTGCTCTGTGTATGGGGGCAAAATTGAGACAAAAATGATCCAAGACTGTTATGCTCCACGGCCGCATTCGGGTGACCGATTTTCATTCACAAGCTAAACGTGCATATTTTACTCTGCATGCATTGAACATTCCACATGTAAAATTCAGTGACCACAAGCACAGTTGAGCTGCATGAAGCTGAAACTCCACCCATATTTAATTTTGGCCAGTGACGTTTAGGTACCAGATCTTGGGTGGTAAGATCTGTTCGGGTCCTGCACATGCCAGTGACGCTACGCTACATGATTGGCTAAACGTTGCCACATGATTTCTGGTTGCCCAGAAAGCGATAACATCACGCAGCATCCGTTAGCATGTCTAATGACCGATGAAGTTTTACCTGATTGATAACAAAACTGAAAAAAAATCTGTTTATGGTGAACAAGGTAACTGCAAGGCAATGATATAAAGGGCGAGAGCTGGGTAGCGCTGTGCTCAGTACCTAACAGGTTAGCCTCTCTTAGCTCGGTCAGTTAGCCATATTAAGCTACACTACTTTTGAATTAGTATTAACAACAAACGTTTTTATTATGTCTAAAATCTCTACAAAAGTCATTTTTTAGGATGTTCCATTTGTCCTGCCCTCAGATCTTAATTAAAAAAATAAACATAAACTGTGACTTTTTGTGTCACCTTGTTAAATGGCAGAGCTCAGTCTGTCCGAAAAGGCAGTATTTTCTCTACTCTAGTAGACTCTAAAAGAGATTCGATCCTTAAGAAGCGGGTGCAATAGTTTGCCCAAGTGGAGTTGCCATATGTTGACGTCATAAGAAGGGGCAGGGCCTTGAGCAGATCTGATACCTGCAACGTCACCATCTTACCAAACATTAGTGCTGTGCTTGTTTCCACAAATTAATTCATGGCATAACATAAAATATGCTGGCACTGAATATAAGAGTGGGCAGTTTACCATATTTAGCGTTTGGAGTGATTGTTTCACAATGTTTAGTAGGTAATCAGCCTCCTAGATCCTTCAGTTTGGCTCTGTTGTTACCCCTCTTTTTCCTGAATCTTCCTATTGGGACTTAACAACAAAAGCATAAGGAAAACCTAACGTACACTGTTCATTATGCTTAAGTTTTGCTTCGGCTTGGGAAGACGATCAATTTTTGGTAAAAGCCCAAGAAGCACTGAAAAAGGAGTCCATTTTGATTTCTTTCAAAGCTCTCTGCTTGGATTGTGAGTCAACGGCTGAAATTAAAGAGGATTATATCTTAAAAACAAAAGCATCACAAATGACTGCAAAGTTTAATTTCCCTTTGGAATTAATAAAGTATTTTGGACTCTGAATGACAGTTATACCTCCACAAATCTATACTAAGGCAGTAACCATTCCGTCTGTTTGTCGAGTTTTTCCCCGTGGGTTGAGTGTCGGCTTCAGGCAGCTCTGCTGTGCTTGTGGTCACTGAATCATGCGGGTGCAACGTTCGATGCTCGTGTGTAGAGTAAAATACGCCCGGTTAGGTTTATATAGGTTTATATAACCTCGTGGTGAAGAAAAATAGGTGGCCCCAATGCGCCTCTGGAGCATAATTTTTGATCATGCTTTACTTTTGTCTTAGTCCTATCGCCACTTCTGAGGGGTTTGGTCTTCTAATTCATTCTTTAGGTCGTGACATTATTTGTTATTTTAAAAGTCTTTCCTTTCTGTGTGTTTGTTTCCTTTCTGTACATTTAAGTGTAAAACCCTAAAAACTGCAGAAATGTGGGAAGAATTGATAACTGCATGGTAGCCCCGTGTGTTTTTGGACACGCTGTACTGTGGTGAATTTCAATTTAGAAAAGATGAAAATGAACTCCTTATGAATTAGGGCTGTCTGGTCGGGGAGACTCACAGTGAGCATTAGGTGCACTGATATTGCTTTGAGTCTTAATGTGTCTAGAGTGCAAACGAGAAAACTATTATTAGATTTACATCTTTATGTCCAAATGAAACAATAAAATGTTTGTTGCTCCAGAGCTGTGATGCACAGTTGATCAGCACAGTGCGTCATCCATCCTTCGGTCATCTTCCTCTAAATCAACAATCACTCTGCCAGTCATCCTGTTCTGATACTGCTCCTCCCTGGGTGCAGCAGTCCTTCATAATCCTCCTCAACTCCACAGAGCAGAGTTGCATCTCTATGGAAACGGAGTTAGAAAATTGCCAGTGGATGTACCGTGTGCATACTGCACTGTCATTACTCCTTCACTTTTAAAGAGTCTCCTGTTGTCCTGAGGAACACGGCAGCATTTATCTGCTTAAATCAGGCAGACTGTGGTGCATCATGGGAATGCTTCTGCAGCGCTGGCATTATTTACTGCAGCAGACTTTGTAAATCAGAGTTTTCATCTATGGAGATTAACCTTTTTATTTGTTGCAGACAGCAGTAAATATCTTCCTGTTTTATTTTTTTTATTTTTATTTTGGTTGTATTAGTGGACGTAGGCGCAGGCTGTGTGAGCTGATGGTGCAGTGATGGATGACTGGTGATGACAGTTTCTCAGCAGTGATGTGTCTCTGCTGACAGTCGCTCAGTGGAGCAGCTCCATGGGTTCGCACTGGGAGAGAGAAACAAACATACATGAGGGGAAGGGAAGCTTTAGAGCATGTTTACGATTCCAAAGAGGAGGTTTTATGGAGTGGAACGCATGGAGAGACCTAAACAGTCCGCTCCTTGTTCCCTGTAATTATTCCTGTTACACTGAAGATAGGAAGGGAGCACCTCATGATAGATGTCCAGGCCTGAAGGTTTCCGTTTTCCGCTCTACTTAGGAAAACAATCTCCTACCTAATTGTTGCTTGTCATCTCCTCTGCAGGCAGGCATGTTAATCATCAAATCATCAGGAGAACCTAAAACAGAATAAATCTCACATAATAAGGTTGGCCTAAAAGCCCTGTTAGAATATAAACATTTAACTCCTTAATGATTTTTAGAGTCGACTCCGACTTGACCCTTAAAGTTTTGATACTTTAAAAGGACCTGATGAGAACTTCCTTTTCAGAGTTTGCCTCAAGTGAAGGTAGATAAATACATGTAAAGCCCTTTGTGTGGTTGGAAAATAATACAGCGCACAGAATGCTGGTCAGAGCTGATGGGACAATTACTGCACTGCAAAAAATGGATATCTAGATATGTCATTTTGTTCTTAAAATAACTGCATTTGTTTGATTGAGGAGGTAAAAGAGACATTTTGCCAATGAAGCAAGACAATTACACTTAAAATAAGAAACAATTATTGCATTGTCTTATTTCAAGTCCATATTATCTAATTATTTTATTTTAACAGTGAAAATACTCATGCCATTGGCAAATTATCTAATATTACCTGCTCAAATTAGGGGTAAATACAATTAATTTAGGGAATTTTAACTTATTTCTAGATTGTTTTTCCAGTGTGACACTAAATTTAGGGATAGCCTAGAAATAAACTGATTAGAATGTCTAAACACTAGGCATGGGTGGAGGTTTACCTTTCAGAAAACCTGACTGCTAAAGTTAAAGGACAAAACGAATATTTCTGATCAAAGCAATATATTAGGATGGCCTAGTCAAAGTCTGTTTAATCTAATCTGTCACAAAACAGTTTCTACACAGCATTGGCTTATAGGTGCAGTTGGTAACTTTTAAAAATATAAAACACTACCACAATGTCCTGAATGCTGAATATCAGACAGATAATTGTTTTTACCACAATCTTACCATCGGTCATCAAAAGCAGATAGTTGATGTTATCGTCACAACCTGATGTTTCCAGAGAAATGTGTGAAAGCTGCGTATCAGCAGCCCTGCTAGCTAGCCTGTGTTTACGGCTCATCTGCAAGGAGGGACTGTTCAAATGTTCAGGGTTAGTCCTTTTTTATTCTGCATTCCAAAAAATATATATATTTTAACCATGTATACTTTAAAAATATTGCACCAATTTCTTTTTGTAATCTTTGATGGGAAAAAAAATCCAATAAAGCGGGGTTTGTGCTTGAATTGGAACAATATGTGGAAAAAGCATTTCCATGCAAAGCAGCTTGACTCTCAGTTTTCCTTTCAGTCTGACATATTAATCTTCCTCAGGATCTGGAGAAAGCAGTTTAATCACACCAGATCGTTCCTCTGGGATTTAAGTTTGAACCTAAATGCAAAAGCAGCAAATAATGGTGCAGCTTCTCCTCCGCAGCTCAGACTGCACAGTAAATAATACTTCATGAGCAACGGCTGGATTCCAGTCAGAGCTGTCCTGTTGTTGTTTTCAATTAGGTTGTGACTTCTCTGAACCTCCCTTCATGGATTAGGAAGAAATATCTACTCCTGATATATTAACAATTCGTCGCTTTGTATTTTCTTAAAATTTTTGATTTCCATCTGCTTTTGTCTCCTAGCGATATAAAAAGTCCTTCCCTCCCATCTAATCTCAGACACAAAGGCGTCAACAAACTCCTGTCAGAAAGTCTTAAAATTCAAACAGGCTTGTGAGTAACTACAATGAGCCGGAGCTGTAACTGCTTCTGAGTGAAATATTCATGACTGACAAGCCTCATTTGGTTTGGTGATGTCGACAGCTGATGCCAGCTTTCACTTTCCCTGGACAGGAGACGGCCCACGTGGGAACGCTCCAGTAGGAGCTGTTAAAAAACGCTGCCCTTGAAATGACATCTTATAGCAGTGGCATGCTACCATAAACTATGGCAACGGTCCGCGGTGCAAAGGCCCACCGCATAATGGCCGTTTGACAGCCACACAGGGACTGTTGGAAGCTAGTTTGCACGTAATATGTAGGCCAGGGCTTTAGTTGGCACATAAACAAGAGGCTGCTGCTGCAGCACCTCTATGTGCACCAGCAGGTAAATGTGGGGAGGGGTGTTAGCAAGCATTAAGCCATGATGAGCTTTTTTCGTCTTTTAAAGACAAAGTTTGTTCTGTGTTGTCTCAAAGGATACCACTAGCAATAGTTCAACCTGCTTTATTAAAAGAAAATAATAATTTCCTTCTGTTGTGACTTGCAGTATTTGCTCATTAGTGCAACAACTGGAGCAGCTTTAATTGTTCCACAGCGATTCAAGCTATAGAAGAAGAGACATGGCCAATGATTTTTGCAATAAACTCATTTCCTAGACTGATAACAGGACTCTATTTATACATGATGTCTCTCAGCAAAAAAGGTCATGGGTTCAAATCCCAACTATTGATTTTTCTGCATTAGTTTGCATGTTCTCTTCATTTTTATTAGCTCCAAAACTAGCATCTTGGATGTATTTGTTGCACTATATTCTCCTATGAGATTAAGTTTTTGTATGCGGTTGTTTGTTGCCCTGACGACCCATCCTCTCACTATGAACCCGACCCAATGTGCCTCTGCACAGACACTGATGAATGGATGTTTATACATTCAGAAACTGGCTGTTAAATGAACAAAATGCAGGAAAAGGCGCCATCTAGTGGTTGGACATAAGTACCACAGCCAATTTCTCTCTTCCCTTTTAACCAGTTCTATACATCTCAGTAAATCAGAATATCACCAAATATTAATTTCTTGTTTATTCCGTTTAAAAGGTAAAAATTCTAATTTTTTAATTATCATACACAGAGTTTAATTTTGTTCATTTTGATGTGTGTGCAGCTTATGAAAACCCCTATTTTTTATTTTAGAAAAGACTGCTATATATAAGGCTAGTTTACCATGTCCATTCATTTTACATTTGGAGCTCCTTTTGTGGCCTGGAGGTGCTCAGCCATCTTTGCTTGATGTAATACAGACCTTCAGCTCGTCTGTACTGTTGGGCCAGCCGATCCTTATCTCGAAAATATTTAGAAGATTCTCGTGGAGTTCAAGTCATGTCGTTTTATTTGCTTTAGATAAACTTATTTCAGTTGCAAAACTACTGAATAAGCCTTCTGTTTCCTTCTCCTTCTGCACAACTTTCTATGAAAAATGCCTGTCCAGAAATGACGTGGAAAAACTTTAAACCAAAAAAAGGTTTTAAGAGTAAAATTGGTGTTTATCAGATTCTTTTTCACATCTGTTTGAGTTTCCGATTTTATATGTTTACATTTCTCCTTTTCAAATTGAGATATGGAACTGCATTATTTTCAAACTACATTTTACAGATCACTTTTGCTGACTTATTTTGCAGGTTTTCTGGTGTGTCCGGCACAGATCTCTTCGCCTGTTCATAACACAAACTTTTTCTCAGCCTATTAGCAATAAACAGCATCAAAAGAGCGTGATGTGACCTGGGATGATGCAGAGACCGCGAGGATGTCATTGAAGTTTGGGCGGAGGACGCTATCCAGGCACATAAGTTCTTAAATATTATGTTTTGTTTGCTTAATTCCCGCCTTGAGAGCTGTAGTATCATGGGCTGCTGATACGAGGCGAGGAACCGTGCTAGGGTGATGTGAAAATAGTTGTGAAGAACCAACCTCGGCATGATTAACTGATCCAAGCTAGGTCCGACCTCGGCATAGATCCGTTTCAGAGGGTCAATGTAAATTGGGCACTAGACGATCAGTGCAGTCCCCAATCAAAAGACACGGGAGGCTGGCTGACTGTTGACTTTTACATCAGTACCGCGGCGCGCCCTAGACGTGAAAGTTATTGGTCTAGCTTCCCTAGAAGCCAAAAGTTACAGTGTGCCTTTAAATAACAATTATATCCATGTAGATATTTAACAAAGTTTAAAGAATTATTATTTGTTTTTTGTTTTTTTAGGTGATGTATCATATGCAGCTTTAAATGTGTTTTATTAATCCAAAATGGTGGCCACAAGGCCTCTGATTATTAAAGATGCAGCCCTCTTATCCCTTTGATTGCTTAAACCATAATATGACCAAAGCATAATATTCCAAATTATTGTCTTGTCTTATTTTATATTTCTGGCAAAGCTCATTTTGGTTTATAATGAGCTGTAAGCCAAATTAAGCAAATGTTAACACTTGAAAAGTCTTATTGTGTTTGATGATCCTGCATGATAGGAATTTTAAAAATAGAAATGTGCCTGTTCATTTGTTTTGTCTACTTACCTAAAACATGTTTCAGTCCATTTCTTTGCTTCCTTAATAATATTTCGCAGTGATCGACATAAAGCTGGATAGACCCCAGGAGCCCCAGACCACCGAAAGCGGCTGCTCCTGTTAGTGCTGAGGCTCCGTCATGGGATTCCACCATCTGCACCACACCGCTTGTTACGTTGCTTTCTATTGGTTAACTTGCTGTTGACTTTGCACGTTGAGATCCTGGTTTCTTCACCCGACCGCCGGTCATTGGTTGAAACTAGCAATATGTGAAATTGGGTCTTCTTTGTCAACAAAAATGCCAAAAAAAAAAAAAAGAAACTTGGTGAAACTGGGGGGGGGGGAATCAAATATCCCCATTCTGAGAATAGATTTATTTTTTTTAATGGGGGAAGTTAAAGCCTTCCTTTTCGTTTTGTTTCCTGTTTTTTTTGCATTATCAGATGAATCCCTCTGGAAGTTTGTTTCCATATTTAGGGACAAGAACACTGAGAGCCTGAAGAACAGACAGGTTGTATGACGAAGCAATTTTGAGAAATGACACGGATCCTGATCTGTATAGATTTTCCACACATCATAACTCTTCTTCAGTATCTCAGAATTAATTACGGAACAGCCAGTCACAACCTTCCTGCCTGTAGCCCTGCTGGTACCCACACATTTGTATTTCAGACATCAAGGATCAGTCTGAACTGTCGAGTCCAGAGTCAGTATGTACTGCATGCCTAGTTGTAAAGCATAGGTACCGTCTACCTGTAAACACAAGTTTAAAAAAAAAAAAAGTAATATCCCACCGGCGACATGATGCGCTGCGTCCACAGCATTCTAGGAGCTGGGTTTGTATACTTGACTTCTTACCACTTAATTTTTTTTTTTTTTTTTTGCTCTTTCCGTGTTGTAAATTTGTGCTTTTTGTATCAACTGCATTCGAACACAGCTCCACTGAGGGCCACTGCCACTTCACTTCACTCCCACCGCATCCCGGCTCCTCGTAGAACAACTTCAGTTTTTATGTCACAGATAGTGTCCAGTTCCTGTTAATTAGCAGTGATGGAGTCCATCCCGCAGCCATGTATCGGTGAACACAGTTCGCTTTGTGCAGACAGATCATCCACACCCTCAACATCTCTTTCCTGTTTCCTCACCGACTAATGACTAATTTGCACATGTAGACCTTTCAGGTTATTACGAAGTTGTACGGTGGCTTAATTCAAAAATGTGTTTGTTAATGAAGTTGTTGCACAATGTGTTTCCACATCTGGGTTTTCTTTGCTGCTTGTGTTAAAACTGAATGAAATCTTGACATTAAGGAATGTTCATTTCCTCCCCTCCTTAGGGGGCAGCTATCTTAACATTCTGGTGGTGAAGTCAGCTAGTGCTAAAAAAAAAAAAACACTACTTGGATTTGACGTGTCTTTGATGTGAAGTCTTTACAGCACTTTTGCAGAATGTGTTTTAGATTTAGAGTCAAAACATAAACTGTTTTAGGAAAATGTTCATTGTTAATTTCCATACAATTTGGAGTAGTTCGCGCTAGATCAGAAGCATTGACTTCGGAGTTGTTTTCACACATCTATTTATGGAGTACTCTTCTAGAAAACAAACACCCTCTAACCAACATATTGAGCCAAATAATAATGCTTAAATGTTGCAGGATTTCTTTACCAGGAGACAGACCAAAATAAAGTGCCATTGAAGCTCTGTGTGGATTTATTTCACAACAGGATGTTCTAAGTTCCTTACTCTACAACCTTGTAATAAGACCAATTTTTGGAAACTCAAGAGTAATAGTTCATGATGGTACAAAAGGTACAAAAATAAAGTCCACCTCATACCATTTCAGCATTTCACAGAGATGGACTTAAATGAGATCTTTACCTGTCAGAGCAGGGGGTGGGGGTGGTCTCCCTGCAGACTTTTGTCATTGTGTCATCACAGATCAATGCATTGAACCGGATTAGTGCTGAACCGGTTCCCATTCACACTGTACAGAGATCTAGCATGTCTCTCCAAAAGGTTAATAAAGATGTCTTATTACCAACCTTATGCCAGAGTTTCTTTTGTACTTTTTAATTTCCTGATCATTTGATGTGTTTTAAATAGTAATAAAGAATTAATAGATTTATGCTTGTTTCTTGAAATAAAACCCTGAAATAATATTAGTGTCACAAGTTGTCACTGAGTGTGCTCTATTGATGTGAGAACCCCGGGGACTGAGGTGTGTCCAGTAAAACAACCAAATGTTTAACTTTCCCCATCAGCCATATAGATTAACCTTACAACAGGGTTTAGACACTCAACCATGGTTCTTCATAACTTAAAAAAAATTGACACAAATTATTAGTGTTGCACCGGTATTGGCGAGTACCAACAAATAGGGCACTGATACCATTTTAAGAGCCAAAAGTTAAACTATTGTCACCCATTCCAGGTAGGCAATAAAAAGTTCTACTGGATTCACTTTGTATTAGTCTGTTTCCTGCTTCACAAAGGTAGGCAGCAGCTTGACAAAGATGGCAATTATTTTACATCCAAGTAGTATGCAGTTCTCCATATATACACACACACATCAATTTCAAACAGATGGTATCGGCCGATACTGCACAGTCAGGTATCGGGTATCGACGCAAAAAAATGGCATCAGCGCAACACTACTAATTATAGCAGAAATTTTTTTTTTTATTGCGGAAAAAATGTCAAAGTTGCCCTCAGCCCAGGTGAGATGGTTAGAAGAGTCTTAAAGTTCAGTTTAAATCATCTACAATTAGTGATATAATATAATTCTGGAGCTACTAAAAGATAATTACTGAGCATCTACATGCTTTCATATTTCTTGGTGTTTTTATTACTTTTCTATCTTGAGTCAATATTTCTATATTATTGGACAGGTTCTCCCTTGGTTTTTTCCCCCGTTTAATATTTTCTCCCTCAGCCTGAGCCTTTGGTTGGTTATTAGATTCCTTTCACCTGTGTCTCCTCATTTTTTCTATTGTCTGCATCTGTTTCTTTCATTATTCAAGATTTCATTACTTAGATTCAGATTAGATTTGTTTCTGAATATTATCTGTTCTTCATCTGCTTTGGAGGCCCCACATATCTTGCTTTGTTCTTTATATTTTATTTATTTTTTATATTACTAATATAAGTTAATGATACAGACTGAAAATTTTGTAATATTTGTCTCATAGTGCACAAAAGTTTATAGATATTGGGTTTGACTTTTAAGTCCTCTAGTTGTTAGTAGAAGAATATTTGGCTTTTTCTGAGGCCTGAACATCAGTTAACAAGTTCAGGTATTTTAACATAAAATATAGTTATGACGGATACAAATGGTTTTTTTTTTTTTTTACATTAAAAAAATAGAAGATGAACAAATACTACTTGTAATAAATGTGGAAAATGCACATTTTCAAAGCCTTTGCTTCTCACATCTTAGAGGGGAATCTACACGATTTTGATTTCAAAATTGTAAATTTTCAAAGCATAATTTTTCTCAAATATGAGTTCAACCTTTTATCATTATTTTAAACAGTTAAATGTTGTAAAGCAGTCGGCATACAGCTTGCATACCCATGTAATTTTGGTGTTCCATATAATTGTAAACATAGATATTAATGTCTCATACACTGGCAATAAAAGTAAGAACAAGCCTGATGGTAAAATGTCCAAATTTAGTCCAATAAGCGATTTAATTCGCCCTGCTTGGTGTCTTGTTGGTTAGAAAAGGGGCCTAATGTAGATGGGGAGGGGGTGTGTTAATCCAGGTGTAGAGGCCGGTTAAATTAGAGATTAACCGGCCTCTACAGACATTTGTGGCTGCTTTAGCGGTTTTACTTGTCCTTTTATTAGTTATTTCAAAAACAAATGAAAAATAAAATAAAAACTGAGCAGGATGGATTTATGATGAGTGCAAAAAGGTTTCATATATTTGACTAAAGAAATAGCAACAGACAGATTAAAATAATGAAAAACAGCAGTGAGTGTTTGTTTGGAGAGAGACACCATGTCTGGATGTTTAGTCTTCCATTCGTCTTTCATTCCTGCAAATTAATAAGGATCAAAAAGTGGAGGTATATATGTTTATATATGTCTGCGTCTTCTTTAGCTTAACTCTACTTGGGAGCTTTAGCTCTGATCTTTTGCTCATCTCCCATCAGCTGCTGTTTACCTTTATTGTACAGCAACACATACATGGTGACTGTGGATTAATCATACCAACACAGGATGCATGTTACCTAATTTTCTGAGCTAATCTTGGTAAATAATTGTACAATGTTGTTGTCAAATAATGTCCTAAATATGTCTGGCATCCAGAGCTGTCTGTATTTTGGCAAAGTATATCAATAAACCTTCATAATATATAATTATTAGAACAATAAAATGATCGTTTCTGTCTGATAAACTACTTCTCTGAGAGCTTCCTGCTGATTAATGGTATGAACTTTACAGGACACATTTATTGTTTATTTACTAATAAAAACCTTCATAGTTTGTATGTTTTTGTACAATAATTATTGAAAGATTATTTCTGCCACTTGTGTTTAAACTGAGGTCACATTCATCTATAATATAACACTTTATGTTTAGATCAACAGCAACATTATTATTTATTTTCTTTTTAATTATTATCATTATTATGTTTTATTCTTACGTTTTTGCTTATAAACATGGTTGGTTCATCTGGCTTTTTGTTTTATGTGAAATTCTTTCATTTTAATACATAAGGCAGTTCTAAGCTTTAATTTCTACTTTAATTTCATGCTTTTTTAACATAAATGATCCCTGACTGCTTCCTTTGGAGATGTTAAAGCAGTTCTTTGTTTACTTGATTGTCTTTTTGCCAATTTATTTGCTTTAAAATCATAAATAAATAAATATATTACATTGAAAGTTTTGTATGAAACATAAATGGATTTAATACCTATGGATTTAATACCTGTACCTAATCTAACCCCTCGGTTTATCCCCTTCCCAGAGGGCTAACACTAATCCTAACAGTTGTCATAACAACACTAGTGAACTGTGAGTAATTATAAAAAAAGAAAAACTATCAGCAGTCTGCAGTTTTCAACCTAAACCTAAAGTCTGTGGGTTTAATATTAATCGAAATCGACCACCTTTCATTTCAGGACCAACTTCCAGGCATTGATCATCGTAACGGAGGCGCCCCCATGCAGTGTTGCACTCTTGCACTCTTGGGATGGATGAAATGCTGTCCAGTGTCATACAAAGTACATAAACTTTCTTGAAACTGAAAATCAGATCAAACTTCCCATGGCCTACATGTATAAAAGTAAAAAACGTTTTGAGGACAGAGACATTTTTATGTGTTGCCCCCTCCTCTCCTCTATTGTCACCCTGGGAAACAGCCCATATGGTTCCTGTCTAACTCTTAAGCTGACTGCAAACACAACATTAACCTTTGCCCCCCGATCATGACCCCACCAGCTCTGTAATAATTATGTTTACTTTAGCTGAAAGAGGGGCCCCAAATTACATTCTGCTTTGGGCCCCATCCAGCCTGGAGCCGGCCCTGCTTCCCAAAGGAGGAATATTTATAACCCGACTGGGAGTTCCTTCCTTCCTAGTTCAACCTAATCCCAGTAACCAGCACTACAGGGAACTCAGGATGAGTCAGAAAACATGTTGTGAAACAGAAACCAGGCATAGCTTGTCTCTGCAGGTTTACTGCCGTAGTCCATTCTACCAGCGCACAGATGTTTACCCTGCCCCTTCCAGTTTTAGCTTTTTAATGGAAATAATCAAACATTCTCATTTTAGTAAAGTGACAACACTTAACTTCCTTTTATTTTTTAACTAGGCTTTAGAAAAACTAATCAAAGTAGTTCACAGAAAAACAATAATTGTTTTTTTTGCAAATTTGTGCAAATGTGGCTCTAAAAAATTGGCGTCCATGCATTCAGGCCCTAACAAACCCACCATTTTCAACTGCGTCAAAAGTCCGTCTATATAACAGCTAAGCCGTTCTGTGAAGGGCAGGGGGTTCTACAGACATGAGTGAACAGACAGCAACATATTGACCACAGAACATGGCGACAGATCAGGGAGAAACTCCTAGAGACGTCTGATGCAGCATACCAAGCTTCAAGTCAGATCCAGATGTTATATGTAGCCTAAATAAACAAGCCTATAAACACAATCTCACAATATTAAACATGGTGGGGGCTGCATCATGCTGTGGGAATAGTTTCCTATCCACTGGACTTTGTTTCCAAGTTTGAAGACATTTTTAACTTCCCATCCAGGAAGTTTTTTCAGTTCAAAATGTCGATAATATTATTACCTGCAGCATAAAAAGTTTAAGATAAAATTTTAGAATGAAAAGATCTCAAAGAAAGCATTTCCATGTGTGATAAAATGGCCTAGTTAACATCCATCCATTAATACAACTAAGAGTTTAAGCTTCAGGAAATACCTGAAGCTTCCTGAAGCACATTTATATATTAAAAATTGTCAAATGTTCTCCTTCCACTTCATACTTATGCTCTGATTTGTGTTGCTCTATCACAGGGGTTCCCAAAGTGGGGGTCAGGACACCCACTTTGGGAATCACAAGAAGGTTTTCACAATCCCTGTGAGGTATATGTATGGAGCGCTGAAATATATCATGAAATATATAAATGTCCCATTTAATAAGTAGCAATTAAAAGGCTGTGCAGTGTGCTGCAGCAGCAGGTTTTAAAGGAGTACTGTCTCTTTAAGAGATTCCCAGCAGATGCAGTCTGTTTGCCAAACCAGTGAGACAACTAACGGATTTCTCTCTGCACTGACCTTAATATGAGTGAAGCGCCACAGGTTCTGCTTAAACATGGCTTTAAAATGAGATTTAACTCCTAGATCCCCCCCTTCCCCCTTTTTTTTTTTAGTCTCCTGACAGCAGACACAAAAAAAAATCCAAGACGAGCGTAGACTGAGGCAGGAGGGAACAAAGGCCAGCTCCATGAAAGTGCTGATCCAGTCCTCTGATATTATCTGACATAAATAAATTTGCCAGATGCTTGATGAATGAAGATCATAATCCACTTTCACGGCTGACTGGACGTTTTGTATAAACCACTTTTTTTGTGTGTTTCCTGTCCTCAGACGTTCTGCTCACATTATCATATTATATAAATAAATAAAACAGGTTTTATTCTTTCTGTTTTAGGCGTCATGAAAGTAGTAGTTTGGAGTCGAGATTCTTTTGATCCAGAAAAAAAATAAAACAACAGTTTATTTAAAAATAGTTTAATTACAAACTCTTTGTCGACAAACTAACATAAATAAAGGATAAGTTATGTTCAGTAATGAGGAGCCAGACCATCTGCTCTGAGGGGGTCTTGGTGGTTTTAGCCCCACTGGGACAGCTGAACTAAATCCCACAGCACCAGCTGGGAGAATTAATCCTGGTAGAAATGAAGTGAAGACCAGCCACCTTCAGAAAACTAACAAACAGGGTTTCTTTTTCTTTTTCTTTGCTGTAAAATGTAATTCCTTAAAAGATATCATCCGCTGAGAGTCTGCGCCATGATTTCATTTCTCTAAAGAAAGAAAAAACAAAAAAAAAAGTTATCAGTTTACTTCCTGCTTTATATAATCTGCTGTAATCTGCCTGCAGAGGATAAATAAATAAACTCACACGTTGCTGTCAGGGATGATGGTCTCCCGCTGTTGCTTGGTCCAGCTGAACCTCCTGAAGATGGCCGGCAGTCTGAGCCTCGTGGAGGAAGGCCTGGAGGAACCGCTGCAACATATAATGAGACGAGACAGAGAGTTGAGCTGCTGTGACAGAATGCGGCGCCACAGAGGAGTTTAGGTGCTAATGGGAAGTCTGTGGACAAATCAGCAGCTTGACACTGAAGTGTTACTGCCTGGGTATGTGGGGAATTCTTAAATTCAGCCCACAGCGTTTGGTTCCTAGAAAGAAGCCCCCATATTTATGTTATCTTTGTGTAGAGTCAAGACAAAACAGTCATGGAAAATCAATTACCAGGGAAGACTAAAATAGATGTTTTCCAGTAAAAGTTGTTTCCTTTCATGAACCCACCACTCTGCTTGTAATGAGGGCTGCTGTTTAGCCTCCATCCTCTCCACCTCGGCTCTTCCTTTCTCTCCATCCTCCTCCTCCTCTGTCAGCAGCTGTGGTATCTGCTCCCACAGCTTGCTGTTGACCCACAGGGCCTCCGGCAGGCTGAGGCCTCTGCCTATGCAGGTCACCCGGCGGCACAGGGGGCAGGCCACGGTGAGGAGGCCGCTCCTGACCCGGGATATGGTCTCCAGGCACGGCTCGCAGAAGGTGTGTCTGCAGTGGAGCACCCGGGGGATCCTGTCTGTGCGGGAGTAAGGCAGGAGGCAGACGCTGCACTCGCCATCCTCACACAGGACCATGGTGGAGCTCAGACTGGGCGTTTCTTTCCTCGTCCTGCTGGGAATCCCTGAGGGGGATCAGGGAGGACGTGTCAAAGCAGGTGACAGCCGTTGATCAAGAAACCGGGTTTCACTAGAGAAGCAAATTACGCAACAACATTCTTCACTAAACTGGAAATTAAATATAAATAAAAAGATACTTAAACTCAAGCTTAAGAAATTTTACAATAAAAGCTTAAATATGATGATGGAAAGATATGAAAGCATTAAACACCTGTAAAAAGTCTAATAATATTTAAAACTAAGAATTAACTTTACAGTAGTATCCTTGTACTTACACTTGACCCTTGTTTGGAGCTGATTCCTCTGCTCTCTGTGGTTCAGTGTCACTTTCTGTGAGAAAGCCCGGCTCGTCTGCCTCCTGTTAGGATTGTCTGCACAGCTTTTGGGGGCGGAACATAAATGTCTCTCTCTTTTATTTCTCCCGGACCTAAGCCCTCCCAGTAACAGCTGGGGGAGCAGAGAGGTGGAGACGCTCTTTGTTTGGCGTTTTGACAGCAAGCAGGTGGAGAGACAGGGCAGAAAGGAAAGGGGTAAGGAGGGGGTGTGGACAGAATGGGAGGAAGAGCTGCTGTAGCTTTCTGGTATTAACAGAGGGCTTGGTGAGTTTTATGTATACCAAAAAAAACAACTTTGAAAAATAACTGGCAATAGAAACTATAGAAAAAGGGAGAAAAACAATCATAAAAACTGGGCTCGTCCGGGATTTGAACCCGGGACCTCTCGCACCCAAAGCGAGAATCATACCCCTAGACCAACGAGCCACACATACGAAATCTCACCACAGTGTTTTTATCCCCAGACATATTTTTCCGTGCAGGCATACTCTATATATATTTTTTTCTGTTTTGTTTTTTAAAAAACGATCCCCCTCCCCGCCAAAGAAAGCCCGTTTGTATCAGTGCGAAACGTTCCATGGAAGACAGTTCAGTTTTGTTCTTTTAAGTCAAGTGGAAGGAGGAATCAATTTACAGGCATGAGACGGACAGCGAAGCGGCATATCATCATTAACCTCAGTCAAAAATGGACGTGTCAAAAATATTTTGGATTTTGGCGTATTTTCATGGTAATATTTCGTTAAAAAAAACACACTAAAAAGAAAGCATTGCATTATCAATAAAGTCATTTATAGCGTATATTTATCTATATAGCTGTAGAAACGCGTGGTATAAAACTTCTTACATCATAGAAATACAAAGAAAACCCGGAAAATAGCAACGGTACAGGTCATCAAAAGAGGGCTCGTCCGGGATTTGAACCCGGGACCTCTCGCACCCGAAGCGAGAATCATACCCCTAGACCAACGAGCCACGTGTCCATGCAAAACACATATGAGCTATAATAGATACGGCTCGCCGGACGAGATCGGTTTTATGAGTCATGGAAATTTATGTCAGACGCACAATACGGTTTAAACTATTACCCGATCATAATACCTTCTGTTTTAGAAAAGTCGTTGGTCCTATTCGGCTGCAAAAAACCGAGCCAGCTTCGATGAGGTTCACGTACAACGTGCTGAGGTCACCGTGGTGGGCGGAGTTACTGCAGGAAGTCAATTGGTCTGAAATCAGTGAAAGGCGGTAGAAATATGCTGCTAAGCGGTTACCGATGTAAACAAATAGTTTTTTACTGACTTTTGATCGTCAGGTTCTGTATCTACTAAACTCTCTTTATAACGTTAATCGTTGTACGTAGATGCTCTGTTCTTACATCGGTCTGTTACATTAGTTAAGCTGCTTTGCTGTTGCTGGGTTCAGTTGGTTGACATGAAACTTTGTGTAACGTTCATTATTTAGTGAAGCAGTGGAAGGCATGAAGAACCTGTTCTATGAGCCTGAACTCTAACAACCTGAGCGACATGGAGGCTCCTCTGGACTCTATGCAGAATCCTGACTTTAGGTAACATGAACTTCAGTTTCTCAATGTTATTTTATATGTTACTAGCTCTAAATGACATGGCGCGGAGCTGGATGGGGGGTCAGGGGTGGCCATGGCCTGTGATCAACTATTA